>NC_064648.1:39512102-39812102 GCF_023864345.2 Schistocerca serialis cubense | reverse complement strand
GATGAACACAGTCAAACACTTTAGACAAGTCACAGAAGATACCAAGTGCTACCATTTTGTCATTAAGGGTGTCTAGGATTTCATTTGCAAGTGCATAGAGTGCATCTTCTGTTGAATGGCCCTTTTGAAAGCCAAATTGGCTCTTGCTGAGAACTCCATTCTTCATGAGATGATCAGTAATTCTTACATGTATTAGCTTTTCTAGAATTTTAGAGAAACCTGTCAGCAAAGAGATAGGTCCATAGGTAGTTAGTTCAGTTTTATCGCCCTTTTTGTACAGGGGCTTCACAATGGCATACTTGAGCCTACTGGGAACAACACCTTTCTGAAGGGAAGCGTTGAAAATATGACAGAGAACGTCCCTTATCCATACACAAGAATATTTCAATAAATTACTAGATATATTATTAACCCCTGCAGAGTTCTTACTTTTTAGAGACATTATGATTTTTTGAATTTCATCTACAGTGACAGGATAAGGTGCATTTCTGAAATTGTGTTTGAATAACAGCTTGACAAAGCGTTACAACTTCATCAACATTGGACTTGCAACCAGTCTGTTGAGTTACTGATAGGAAGTGTTTATTAAAAATCTGAGCCACACTTTTTGGGGTTATCTATTCATATCTCATTTTATTTACATCTCCTTTGCTTGTTGTATCTCTTCCTGTTACTTTTTTTATAATGCTCCAAATTGTTTTTATTTTATTATTAGAATTATCTGTTTTCTTCTCATAATATAGGGCTTTTGATTTCTATATTAGTTTCTTTAAAATTTTACAGTATAACCTATAGTGTTCCCATTTTTCTACATCTTTATATAATCGAATTGCAGCATAAGTTTCCCTTTTGGTTTTACATGACTGTTTTATACCTTTCGTAATGCAAGGTTTACTTACAGACTTGGAAGCATTGTTTCTGACCCATTTCTCTGGAAATATTTCTTCAAAAAGAGCACAGAATTCATTTAAAAAACAGTTCAATTTAGTATCAACATTATAAAGGCTACATACTACAGACCAATGCGTTTTCTGCAACCTATGGTTGAAAGTTTCTTTTGCCTCTTCATTGATTACTCTTACGAATTTCCATTGAGGAAATTGTTTTTTGAACAGATTAACATCATAAATAGTGATAATTTGTCCCTTATGATCTGAAAGCCCTCTTATAACCTGCCTGACAGTATAATTCTGATGTCTACTTACATCGAAAAAAATGTTGTCTATCATAGTTTGGGACACGGATGTAATTCTTGTTGGGAAGTTTATTACCGATATCAGATTATATAAGGTCATCAGAATCTCAAAGTTAATTTTATTCTTATTTTCTGTCATAAAGTTTATACTGAAATCACGTAAAGTTACATTATTGTTGCTTTTGAAAGTAATGCTGACAGCCAGCGTTCTATTATATGTAGAAAAGTTTTTATGTCACCTGAAGTTGCCCTGTAGGCACCCAATATTATTATTGTGTACAATTTAGTTATTATTTCTGTTGCACATGCCTCAAATTGTTGTTCCACACAATATTTCTTAATATCTACAGCTTTGTGTGCTGCACTATCCTTAACATAAATTGCTACTCTTTACTTTCCCTACAGTAGTATGTTACTAAACTATAACTTACTATAGATGGCAAGACACATTCACCAGTGACATGGTGCTCATTTAAGGACAAAATCTGAGCATTATTTATGCAAACCTTTTCATTAATGTTAATAAGATGTTGATCTGTCTCGTTTAAGAGGCCCCTTACATTTTGATTAAAGAAAGAGATGCCTCTCCCTCTTGCTTTTTTATTCTATTGGTGCTTTTGTTACCCGACTCAGAATCCACTGGAGTCTGCCTTGAGTCAGGAGGGAGCAGACATTTGACATTTCCTACTGCTGTCCCTTCTTTTTCTTCAGGCCCACACACAAAACATCGTTCAGATGTGAAAGAGGCTCAGCATTTCTTCTGCCCAACAATCTTTTATTTGGATTTCCCGATGAAGATTTCTTCCCATTTGTTGCATGTGGACTTTCTGTTTTTCCTGTAGACATCACATCTTTTTCTTCTTCAGACGACGTTAATCTTGTAGGTGAGATCACAATTTCAGCATAGCAGAGTGTTTTAGATGGACCTTGCGTTTCGATCTGTACGCCAACTGACAAGTTATTTTTCTCCTTTACATTTTGAGCACCTGGATGTCCTTGTATTCCCATTTCTAGGGCAGTCCGTGACTTGTTCCCCTCAGTTATGTTACTACCATGTTCTCTAATTTGACAATACATAAATCGCTTTTCCTTGTTGTTTAAGTGCCTGTCATGCCTAGTGTAATGATCCCTCTCATGGGAATGGCATTCGTGAAAAGATGCATTAGGAAATGCTTTAGCAGTTTTCTGTAGTTTCCTATTGATGTTTTCGATTTCTGTGTTGGCACCTGATGTGGGAAAGTCGTATCTTGTTGGTATGCTCGAGAGTATCACGTTTACATTTCGTAAATTGTTTGGGGCTTTGACTGTTCCTCTGACAGCCTGTTTACACATCATTAGAACCTCCTGTTAAGACAACAACATCATTTTTTGTGAGTGTCTCCGATAGTTTACTGCAGTGCTTTGTTACTTCATACATAGGTGCACCTGGTTTTACGAAAGCTGTTACGTTGATGTTCATTTCACTAAGTGTTTTCGAAATATTTCTGTCTTTACAACTAATGTCCCGGCACTTCATGTTGCCACCGGGAAACGTACTATCGTTGCACTCTGCGGACCTCTCCTTGTTAGTGACCGTCTTTAACTTCTGTTACTAGGTAGAGTGGCTGTAATGCTGCGATCCCAGAGACGAATTTGATCCTGGGCTCTGCTCATCGTAAGAATAGACCTGAATTAAATATTACGCTATGTATTCTTCCGCGTTTACTCGAATCTCATTGGATTTCGTTTCACGTGGAGCGGAAGCGAAGCTGTGACCAGTACAGTCAAGTACGATCGTAAGGATACGTTTTCGGCTGTGTTACACGCACACAGACTGAGCGACAATGCGGGACATCAGCTTTACCGGCACATTAAACTTGGACAGCACTGGTCAGCCAGTGGCCCAACTAACCTGCAATGGCGAGAGCAGCTGCAGGTCAGACGTAAGAAGAGGCGAGCAGAAAAAGAATTTAGCTTCGAATGTCAATTAATTTTTAAAGAGAATGAAATAATATTCGGAGAAACTCCAGCACTACCGTGCCCTTATTAGGTGACCAGACGGAAAGCATAAAACGCACTCCTTCTCATCTGACATAGTATTCTAATTACAAACATCAGTGATTAAAATTTCTAACTTAATCGTAGGGTAATTTTCCTGAGCGAGCTGTGTGTAATGCAAAAGCATACTGCAGGGATTTCGCCGTACTGTTGAATACTGAAGCCACTGTCAGTTACCAGACAGTCAGTTGTCTGGTAATGTCTTAGCTCCTTCCTTATCCTAATTCGAGAAATACATTTCAGCTCCGAAAGCGTCACTTGCTACGTTGATAGCGAGCCGATCAACAACAAGCGCCGCATTTTCTCTTCTTTTATGACGAGCCGTTCTATATATATACCGCCAGCTTCGGCAGACACGTGGAAAAGCTGAGTGCGTTGGTTCCAGCACATCTGGCAGCTTAACAGTCTTTTGTTACTTCTCGGGCCAAATCCCGCAACTTGGCTCCAGATCAGTTCTGTTGGGTTCATATTGTAATGGTACAGCAGCAAATCAAAGAAATGCATTTGTATGATGTGCGCGATGCTGTGAAAATGATTGTTCTTCAAGTTTCTACGACACTTATCTACTCTTGTGCTATAAAACGATGGACAACTGAAGAGGATTTCGTTTCTCATTTTTGTCTTAAAAATTAATTTGTTACGTTTCCTTAATTGAAGCAACTTTTATGAACAGTCTTGCATAAAACATCGATAATTAAGAATTTGTGTTTGAAATGAAAACAGGAATTTTGGTTCCGATATGTAATCAGAAACGAGAAGACGTGCATAATTTCAAACTGAACGAGAAATAAAATGGCACTGCATAGATTTACACCAACGAGTCGTTATTCGTTTAGTTACCAATCTATTACGCTATCGACTGCGCTACTCGTACGATATAACTGAAGGCATTAAATGTAGCTGGCAAAACTTCAGAGCCGATTATCTCAGTAAATTTATGAAAAACATTAAGAATAGCTCGTTTCTTGGCAATTTTTAACCGTATTCCACAGGCGTGTTTTTCTGCGGAAGAGAAAGCAGCCACAGCCATTTTTATACTGCGTATCAGAGCACAACGTTGCAGAGGCTGTGACTGTGCACGATTCTTGAAATGAAAACTAACGTAGCTGAAGCGTGATTAGAAAAACTTTTAATGCTCTTAATACTTTTGATTATCTTAAAGTTTCATTTAACAAACTTATTAATAGTATATCTAATACGTAAGTAGGACCTACTTCCAAGAGCGTAACAACACCAGTTTACCTGTGCTACGGCTTCTGACCAATCATCGTGTTTGTGTTTTTTTACATCAGGTTTATTCTTATGATAAACGGCTTTGTTTTTTTATAGTAATAGGTGCTGTACGTGTGCTATGGCTACTGATCAATCATCACGTTTGTGTTTTATTTACATCGGGCTTATTCTTATGATAAACGGATTTTTTTTCATTTATAGTACTAAACTCTGACTGACGGCTTAGGTGAGTTCCCCAAAGAACGGGCGTGGGTGGTGTCGCCTTCGTGGAAGGTGTTTCATATTTGTTCAGATAATGTGAAGGCCTACCCCAGTGTTCTATTCTAGCATTTCCTGACATCTTGGAGGTGGTCGGTGTGTATCCTTAAACCACATCCATGAACTATGCAATTTACTATCTTCTCCGGAGCTGACCTAAGTTGGGCGTCTTTGCATCTGTCGGGCACCTCTTGAGTTGTTCAGGGTCTCTGTAACGTCTCTTGTGTTTTGGTTCAATGCGGCTGCCTAGGGGTCGGTGGCCGTGGTTTCTGCCTTTGCCTTTTGAGCCCCTGGTAACCTGGTAACTGTGCTATTTCGCGCTTCACTTATATTCCCCTCCCTGATGTATTTATTAGAACTACTTCTGGACACGCGTATGGAATCGACTGTTACCACACGCCTAGTGTGTTCTAGTTTTGCCAGCGTGAGGGCCACGCCTTGTAGAAGACGACACCCACCTGAAGGGGTGGAAGGACGCATGGACCTGCGGCAACTGAGGGATGGTGCCTCTGTAAATGCCACATCGAATTAAGAGTTACGTAAAGCAATTTATACGCATTTGCAGAACTGAGTTGAAAGAACATTTTGTTGGTGTCTCATAAATAGTCGCTTTCCTTAAATGATTAATACCAATCTTTAACATATTGCAGCGTGTCAGCAACTGTGAAATGTACAGCAAATAAACAATTTTTTTTTTTTTTCAGCCTTCAGTTGCAAGGTAATTTTAATCGTTTACCTAGGTTTCGATTCCAGTAATGGAATCTTCTTCAGAACCTATAAATTAAACCACGAGCTCTTTCCATTCCACTTTCGCCAGTCAACTTACAGAACGAATTAAAAGTCCTCGAAAACATCGCTCAGAATAATGGATATAATCCCAGTATAGTGAGACAGTTGTTCAATAAAAAAACACGAAAGAAGACTACCACCCTTTCCAATTCAGACACTCACAATCAACACCAGGCAACGAAATACATATCAGTTCCCTTTATAGGTAACATATCCTATAAGGTAGGTCGTTTATTAAAAAACCTAGGGTGTAAAGTTTCATACTCTACCACCAACAACCTCAAAAAGAACTTAGTTCATTCCCTGGATAAAGGTAATGATAAATCATCGCTGTCAGGTGTGTATAAAATCACGTGTGCTGAATGTCCTTCTTATTACATTGGCCAGACAGGAAGGGCCCTGTCTGTTAGGTTTAAAGAGCATCTGCCGACAAAAAGCGGTGATGGAACTCGAGGCTCTACATTTGCTGAACATCTGGTCCAAAAGGCGCATGCTCCCAAGCCTCTAAAAGACGCAGAGCTGTTGCATAATGAAGTAAAGGGATGTAGGCTAGACACCCTCGAAGAATTGCAAATTTTTAAACATCTTAGTATTGATAGAGACAACTTACTTAATGATCAGCTGGAATTAAAAAATAGAAGTTATTTCGAAGGATTTCAACCTTTACTCCAGTGGAGTTAACCAACAGTCCGCCTCGAATGGCCGATGCTGTTTCCCTATCTGTTTTGTCCCTGTATTATATATGCGATTGTACATGTGTGTCTTTGTATTTCGTTATATGCCTGGTAATGACACATAGTTGCTAAGGCGTTTTTATGTTAAAGACATTTTAGGCTTAGCACGCATGGTTTTGACACTAATTTTTAGTTACTGTAGCGGGGCTACGCCCTCTTACTATAATATTGAAAAAAAAAAAAATATATACCTTGGCTTTGTAGTTTGTTCTCAGGTAAATTGTTTAATGTTGCTATACCAATAGATAGGTTTGTCCAATTGTAAGACGGCTTTAGTCACATTTTGTTTATATGTATATTTGCTCTAAGTAATTTTGAGACAGTTTGTCTCTCGCCCCTGCGCTTGCGCTTGCGCATGCGCTTGGCCGCGGCCGAGCCTCGTCGCGTAACTGCTCACAACGCCTAGTTTTCGAGCCGCTTACGTGTCGTCCTGATTTTTGGCCGGCGTAGCTCCGTCTACATTCGCCTTAATGGTTTTAATTTTGACTGACATAATTTTATGATTATGCGTCTTTAATGTTTTAATTTTTACTCTGTGACATGGCCAGTGTTTGGCTCACAAAATAATTTAATTTTTTGTAAGTATCACAATTTCTTTAATATTCAATCATTAGACAGATAATGCATATTAGTGAGTAATATATGTCCGTATGTGGTTTAATTTATAGGTTCTGAAGAAGATTCCATTACTGGAATCGAAACCTAGGTAAACGATTAAAATTACCTTGCAACTGAAGGCTGAAAAGAAAAAAAAAAAAAATTGTTTATTTGCTGATTAATACCATTTTCAAAAAAAAAAAAAAAAGATCGTGTTGCTTTTTTAGCTGAGACAAAAATGTAAGATTTTGTTAAATATTCTGGACTCATTGGGAGTTTCATATCTTAAGGAGCCGGCCGCGGTGGCCGTGCGGTTCTAGGCGCTTCAGTCCGGAACCGCGGGACTGCTATGGTCGCAGGTTCGAATCCTGCTTCGGGCATGGATGTGTGTGAGGTCCTTAGGTTAGTTAGGTTTAAGTAGTTCTAAGTTCTAGCGGACTTATGACCTAAGATGTTGAGTCCCATAGTGCTCAGAGCCATTTGAACCATATCTTAAGGGATTTGCTATTGTTGAACTGAAAGCACATTTTTGTAGAGTCGCTTAAATTGTTTTTTACATGTATGTGGTTAACATTTCTTTTAACAATTGGACAATTGTAAACCTTTGTCAAGCACTTGAGTAGGCTTGCAGTTTATGCTACGAGTTCTTTGTTTAAATCTTTTAAACTTTTTTGTTATGTTTCTTAACACACTGGAAACGTTTTCTTATTGAAGAAGTTTGGATATTGTTTAAATAAAGCGTGTAAATTAAAGAGTGAAAGATGTTTTCACCGAACCTTGCCTAGCCATTGCGCATTCCCTTGGCCTTGTTTCTAAACTGTTATTGCGTTTTCGTTTTAATTGGCCATGTCAACAAGTATGTTCTTAGTGGTTATGGGAAGGAAAGTGGGGACATGTAACAGAGTGAGTGAATTAATCGTTGTAAGGCGATCAATCCTGAAATTTTGTTTTCTTTACTAATCCAATTTTCTTGAGAAATTTCTTCAACTATCTTGTATTAATCCTTATTGTTTTACGGGCCTATTCCTACGAGTTTCGGTACGTAAACTTACATTTATACTTATTTTTACGGATGCTCCATCACCTAGCTAACTAAAAAGACCGTTTTTTGCATTACATAATTTTTACAAGTTGCAGGAAAGACGTTTTATTGGATCCTAGTATATACTGAGTATGCAAACAGAGCTGAAGCTGATGCAGTGTGTATTGTTACCAAATTTATTGAAGATGGTGGCAGGAGATGTTGGAACGTCGCACTGATGACGTCATAAGCTGATGTCATGGTTTTTTCTCCACCCCCACACCCTCCTCGCCACTCCTCCCCCCCCCCCCCCCCCAAGAAAAATGGTATGAAATGCTCACTCCGTGCCGAGTTGTTGTTGTGCAAGTACACAGGGTGGTTTTTAATTATTTCGTCATTTTGGGTGTTATCCTGTTGGAAAATTTTCTTTTAGTTCACACCCTTTTCAGCATTTACGCGTGCTAATAACATGGAGACCATCAGTCTATAAGAAAATCATGAGCATGACCACAAATGCAATGGCATATTTGCGAGAAATGGTAACAAAAGCCTCACCTGTAAAGTCCCAAAAACATGAAAAACATCGTGTGTAAATACCTTCAACACAATGCACCCACATTGCTAACACACACTGCAAATGGATTCTATAATGATACTTGCACCTTCTTGAGCAGATGTACAGCGCTAGAAAGTACATTGTTACACAAGTCAATAAAACGCGACAATTTAATTTCACAGAATGGGCATATGATTAGTCAAACTGAACAGTTCAGATTTGTAGATGTTGAGATAGATAGTAAACTATTGTGGAAAGCCCACATTCAGGATCTTCTTCAATCACTTAATGCCGTCATTTTTACTATTCGAACAGTATCTGAAGTGAGTGATCGTTTGACACGAAAATTAGTCTACTTTGCTTATTTTCATTCGCTTATGTCGTGTGGTATTATATTTTGGGGTAACTCTTCCCATTCTAAAGGGATACTTTTGGCTCAGAAACGGGCGGACCGGACAGTAAGTGGTGCAAGTTCACAAACCTCTTGTCAACCCCTATTCACGAGTCTGGGTATTTTGACATTCGCCTCTCAATATATATATTCCTTACTGTCATTTCTTGTTAACGATATTAGCTTATTCGCAAGAATAAGCAACTTTCACTCAGTTAATACTCGGTAGAAATCAAACCTGCATTTGGATCGGACTTCACTAACTCTTGTGCAGAAAGGTGTGCAGTATACTGCTGCATTCATTTTCAATAAGCTGCCACTAGAATTCAAAAACCTTACCAGTCATCCACGCGCTTTCAAATCGAAACTGGAGTTTCCATATGGGTCACTCCTTCTGTTCTGTCGAGGAGTCCCTTGAAAAATTAAGTTGATTCGTGTTGTATTGTTGATTGCGTTTACTTAAACTTATGGCTTGACTTTTTTCAGGTTCATAAACATTTTATTTTTATCTGTTATTACTTTTATGTTGTGATATCATGTACTGAAACGTTCCATGACTTTGGAGATTTGCTCCTCACTTTGTTCCTACGGAACTTGACGTGTAAATAAATAAAATAAGTACATGTTTCTCTCCCAACTAAGTGTGCAGACCATATATATAGTAATTCCACTGATCGCGTTGAGACACAGGAGAAGCAGATCGCCTGCTTCCTCAGGCTGCGCCAGTGAAATGGTAAATAATGAAGCTGTAAATGTAAGGCTAGCAGCTCAGTCTATCGTCCAGTGCATGCTGTGTGGCAAAACTGCTGTGCACTAAATTCCTTAAAGTGTGTTGCTGCAGGTGAGTCGAGTTCTTTTCGTTAAAAAATTTTTATTTTTCGTGCTGTCACCACCAACCAGCATTGACCTCGTGGTCACCTAGTATCGCTGTAGGTGTTGCTCGGGTATTCCGTATGGTATCAATAGCTAAAATGGCACGGCGTAGGTACGAGTTGTTAGGTTGGCACTACGACACCGACACCGACGACAGCGCCCTCTAGCTGGCGCTGTGTAGATTTACGAGCTCCTCTCCAGATTCAGCTCATTTTGATTCCGAGCCGACGACCAAGCAACTTAGCTTCTACTTCATAGGGGGCTAGCCATTACAGACTTCGTTACTTAAGTGATAGTTTGTCCAACTACTAGTAGCTGTTAGCGTTGATACCTGTACGGCTTCGCACCTACGTGCTCATCTTCAGTACAAAGTTACACTCTGGGATGATGATGGCATTGAAACAGAGAACGACACGCGTAACGCTGAAATACTAAACACCTTTTTCCAAAGCTGTTTCACAGAGGAAGTCCGCACTGCAGTTCCTTCTCTAAATCCTCGCACGAACGAAAAAATAGCTGACACCGAAATAAGTGTCCAAGGAATAGAAAAGCAGCTGAAATCACTCAACAGAGGAAAGTCCACTGGACCTGACGGGACACCAATTCGATTCTACACAGAGTACGCGAAAGAACTTGCCCCCCTTCTAACAGCCGTGTACCGCAAGTCTCTTGAGGAACGGAAGGTTCCAAATGATTGGAAAAAGAGCACAGGTAGTCCCAGTTTTCAAGAAGGGTCACCGAGCAGATGCACAAAACTATAGGCCTATACCTCTGACATCGATCGGTTGTAGAATTTTAGAACATGTTTTTCAGTGGCGTAGCGTGGTTGAAAAGGTTGGGGAGACTCTACGGTGATTATAGGGAGACAAAATGGTACAATAAACAATAATTTAAACAAATGAAACAAAATGCATCAAATAAAACAACATCAACAGCCACTACTACCACTACCACCTCCACTGATAATTATAACTAACTTGTTCAAGAAATGATGATAAATTTGTAGAATTCCGGCAGCAAGAGAAGAAGCACTTATATTTTCTTGTACACAAGTGCAATGCGCCTGTCTTTTGTTTCCACGAATGAGTCTATAACTCGGTCTACAAAGATCTGATCACTGGATGGCTCTCCAATTAATTTCATTTCTATTGGTAACGTGCTCAAACACGACAGCCGGGTGTTGTACGTTGAATTCTTTACATAATTCTTCACTCGTTTAAGTGTACTCATGCTTCGTTCACTGCTTGCTGTAGTTGCGGGTAGGGTCAAAACCAAACGCAAGAACTTCGTTGTATCTTAATAAACCGACTCTAAATCATTGTTGACAATGTACTTTAAGAGGATTCTTGGAGATAGTATTCTTTCTCATCAGCGTATATGTTACACAGTTCATTTTCAAATTGTTCTTGTTTGAAAAAACGGTACTGTTCTAATAATTGAAGCAGTTTCAACTTTGGGAATTCTTTTTGATAGTTCGGGAAACACTTTTCCCTCAAAAGTTCAACAAACTGAATTTGGAGAAAGTCTTGAAACCTTCTTTCCATCTGAACAATTTGCAAATCCAGTGTCTCGTAAGTTAGTGTCCTGGGAGATGTCCTTTCACTGTCACAGAATGATAAGTTGCCATTCAAACACAAGCTGAATTTAATGCATTCATCAACGAATGTTTCCGTTCTTAATTGTCGTAGGTTTCTTTCGTCGTGGCAAGCAGTTATACTGACAGATTTTGACTGAAGAACAGTAAAGAGATGATCAACATAAACAAAGCACCCTCGGTAGAAGCAAAGCAAGCAGATAAACGTAGGATCATCGATCCGTCGTTTCATTCCCACACCACAGCTCAAAGATTCTGGGTCCCACTGAGAGTCTGTATCATCAAATATATAATTAAAAACACTATATAGCCCTGAGAAATTACTAGATGTTGTTGAAACTGCCCTGGAACGAAAGTTCCAGCGAGTGTTGCTCGCATGTGGTAGTTTAAATCCTTTCTCAGTTAGCAATACAGTTCGTTTTCATGATTTGCTAAAAACCGAATGGAATGCAGTAAGATCACTTACAAACATGCGTACTTGTCGTATGATTTTGGAGGCATGTAACAGTACCAAATTCAGTTGGTGTGCGTAACAATGAATAAACAGCGCACAGGGACAGAACTGCTTCACCAATTGCTGTAGTCCTCTTCCTCTGCCCGCCATAACTGAAGCGCCATCATATGTTTGACTAACCACTTTTCCTTCCACATTCCATTCTTTCAATACTGCATGAATAATGTTTGACAAACCGTCAGCAGTTTTATCTCCAGAAACATCGTAAAATCCAACGAACCTTTCCTCAATTTTGTTTGCAATACAGTACCTGAATATTACGCTCAGTTGACTCTTGCATGACACGTCTAATGTTTCATCAGCCTGAATCGAAATGAAAGTGCAGTTCTGAATTTCAGATTTTATCTTCTCATTAACTTCCAGAGTTACCATTTCTATTACATCACTCTGTATATCTGGAGAAGTTCCCTTAAAGGTTGAAGATGATTACAGATGGTCTCGGATTCATTGCTCTCCTTCAACTAGTAAATCCAACAATTCCAGATAGTCACCTTCGTTGCTGGAGGATTCGTCTTCTCGATGGCCGCGAAAGGCTGCTTCTTGTTTACAAAGAAATACAACTGCCTGAATAAGACGGGCCAATACTCTCCTGCTGGATGCAACTTGTTCGTTGTATTTTATTGCTGTCAGACGAGCGGCTTCAGAAAGGGCGTGCTCAATTCTACTCTTGCCCAGTAACTGAAATGATTCTTTGTTCTGCAGGTGACGTTTTGATATCTGATGCTTTTGTGCTTTCCTGTCAAAGTTCTTTATTGTACAAATGTCCTCATTGCATCATTCCTTTTCACCACCAAACATAAGACATTATAATATGTTATTGACTGCTTTTGCAGTCGGCCAAGCATACTTTTCGTACCAGGCTGTCTGAAAAGTGCGTTTTTGTTTGGCTCCACTTAAAACTACACTGAGTATAGGAGTAGGTCGTTTGTCCTTCAGTTCGCACTTTTCTTCGTACGTTAATGTAGAAAAAGGCGTTTTTAATAAAAATTCTATAAGGCGTGCAGTTGCTGGTTCACTCATGTTGGCGACACAACGAAAATCTCCACTAAAATCACACAAAAACGACTATGAACACAAACCGCGCGGCTTCGCTTCCGCGTTAAAAGCCAGCCTAGAAGCGGCAGAGACCATAGTCTCGATACCTGCTAGCAAGTGCAGCGCACCGGCCTCCGTGGAAGAGGGGAAGCGGTGGGGGGCCGAGAACGCCACTAGCACAGCCAGGTAAGGGGGGGGGGGGGGGGGGGGGAGGCAGAGACTGAGAGCAGGCAGGCACACCAATACTCAGGGTGCGGCGGCGCGGGCTACAAAACTGGTGCTTTCGCACATTTAGTGCTCTCAGTAGAAAGTTGTTTATATTTTTGTTGTGAACTACTATTGCATCTTCTTTAAGCACGAATAAAGGGAAGACTAAGTCTCCCCTCACACTATGCCACTATTGTTTTTTGCTCGCGTATCATGTCATTTCCGGAAACCCAGAATCTACTCTGTAGGAATCAACATGGATTCCGGAAACAGTGATTGTGTGAGACCCAACTCGCTTTATTTGTTCACGACACCCAGAAAATATTAGATACAGACTGCCAGGTAGATGCCATTTTCCTTGACTTCCGGAAGGCGTTCGATACAGTTCCGCACTGTCGCCTGATAAACAAAGTAAGAGCCTACGGAATATCAGACCAGCTGTGTGGCTGGATTGAAGAGTTTTTAGCAAACAGAAAACAGCATGTTGTTCTCAATGGAGAGACGTCTACAGACGTTAAAGTAACCTCTGGCGTGCCACAGGGGAGTGTTATGGGACCATTGTTTTTCACAATATATGTAAATGACCTAGTAGATAGTGTCGGAAGTTCCATACGGCTTTTCGCGGATGATTCTGTGGTATACAGAGAAGTTGCAGCATTATAAAATTGCAGCAAAATGCAGGAAGGTCTGCAGCGGATAGGCACTTGGTGCAGGGAGTGGCAACTGACCCTTAACATAGATAAATGTAATGTATTGCGAATACATAGAAAGAAGGATCCTTTATTGTATGATAATATGATAGCGGAACAAACACTGGTAGCAGTTACTTCTGTGAAATGTCTGGGAGTATGCGTGCGGAACGATTTGAAGTGGAATGATCATATAAAATTAATTGTTGGTAAGGGGGGTGCCAGGTTGAGATTCATTGGGAGAGTCTTTAGAAAATGTAGTCCATCAACAAAGGAGGTGGCTTACAAAACACTCGTTCGACCTATACTTGAGTATTGCTCATCAGTGTGGGATCTGTACCAGGTCGGGTTGACAGAGGAGATAGAGAACATCCAAAGAAGAGCGGCGCGTTTCGTCACAGGATTATTTGGTAACCGTGATAGCGTTACGGAGATGTTTAGCAAACTCGAGTGGCAGACTCTGCAAGAGAGGCGCTCTGCATCGCGGTGTAGCTCGCTGTCCAGGTTTCTAGAGGGTGCGTTTCTGGATGAGGTATCGAATATATTGCTTCCCCCTACTTGTACCTCCCGAGGAGATCACGAATGTAAAATTAGAGAGATTCGAGCGCGCACGGAGGCTTTCCGGCAGTCGTTCTTCCCGCAAACCATACGCGACTGGAACAGGAAAGAGAGGTAATGACAGTGGCACGTAAAGTGCCCTCCGTCACGCACCGTTGGGTGGCTTGCGGAGTATAAACGTAGATGTAGATGTCATTGACAAATATTTTCTATTAAATGTTCTGTTAAGTTAAACAGTACCGAAGCATTTCACCTTTCCCCGTCCCTACACGCTTCCTACATGCGGCCTACCCTTCAGTTTACAGGAGTAGATCCACACGCCGCCCATCCAGGCGGGATACAAAATTCCGTGTACACGTGCCTGCAATGGCTATTCAGCTGCACACAACCCGCTCCACTCTATAGCGTTAAATATCACTTTAGTGCCACAAGAGCGCAGATTTAAAAAAATCACTGCTGGGCTGATTCACGATGAGAGAGCATTCCGACTCTAACGCGTTTACATCCACTTGAATTTAGGGTGAATGACGTATTCCAAACGTATAAGTATACCTGTTGCGATGTCTATGTTGGAGGTTACTCTAGCTGCTCATCTGGAAATCGGAGAATAAAGCGAGTTAAGTCAGAAGCCCGCAGCACACTAAACCTTAGTGTATATGGCAGAACACTGATGATGTTTACTTTTTAGGCGTAGCCTGACGTTTCGTAGTGGTCATGTTACCACGCCGATTGTGCTTTGCAAGCTGAAACCACCACATACACTGCTGGCCACCGTAAATGCAACACCAAGAAAGACAAGAGGTAGCACAACAAGATTTATTTTGTAGATAACATGTTGACCAAGTATCAAATGATTACGTTTACAGACGTCTGTGACATGTGGTTCCTGCCAGAATCAGTAGCCAGAGTAGCCGCCATTGTTGGAGATCACCGCTGCCACACGTCTCGGCATTGAGTCAAAGAGACGTTGGGTGTGTTCCTGGGGTACAGCAGCCCAAGCAGCTTCCACACGTTGCCAAAGATCATCTGGTGTGGCAGCTGGGGATGTAATCTGGGTCACTCGTTGAGCAACCGTGGACCACATGTTTTCTATCGGCGAAAGATCCGGAGAGCGAGCCGGCCAGGGAAGCAATTCAATCTGGTTATTGACGAAGAACCTTTGGACAATGCGTGCCACGTGTGGTCGCGCATTATCCTGTTGAAATATGGCTGTGGCCGAGCCCTGAAGGTAAGGAAGGACAACTGGCTCCAGCACCTCGGATATGTAGCGCCGGCTATTTAAAGTACCGGAAATGCGTACTAGAGGCGTGCGAGAGTAATATCCAATACCGCCCCATACCATAATACCCGGTGCAAGACCAGTGTGGCGGTGCATAATGCAGCTGTCCAGCATCCTCTCTCCACGGTGTCTCCACACTCGAATCCGACCATCGTGGTGCTGCAGACAGAAGCGTGCCTCGTCAGTAAAGACAACGTCGTTCCATTCTGCCGTCCACATCCGTCTGTCATCACACCATTGGCGACGGAGACGTCTGTGGTTCTGCGTCAATGGTAGACGAAGCAATGGACGTCTCGCGGACAGACCACTCTGCTGTAAACGGTGTCGAATGGTACGCGCAGTCACTGGATGATGCGTTACAGACGCAATGTGCTGTGCTATGGTTCGGGATGTCACTGAGCGATCCGTCACTGCCATGCGCACTATTTGCCTATCAGCAGGTGCAGTGGTGCACCGAGGTGAATGCGATCGACCACGTCGGTCCGTCGTACCCTCCTGCATCCAACGGTCACATATCCGCATTACAGTTGTTTGGTTTCGTCCAACAAGACTAGCGATTTCTCTGTATGATAATCCACAATCTCGGTAAGCCACTATCCTTCCTCTGTCGAACTCGGATACTTGATCAAACGATGTTCGCTGTTGTCTACGAGGCATAACTGATCGTCTTGTGAAACAACCACAAGGTAAACACACGTGCCGAACGTACACTCGTCGAAATCGCCAAGCCTTAAATGGCGCTATGAGGTGGCGCCACAGGCGCGCGTGATGTGCGTCTGCGCTGAAATTCTAATCAGTTGCATATCTCATCGCTGCAAACCCATGGTGTAAATTTCACTTGATTCGGATGCTTCCTTCAGGGTGTTGCATTTACGGTGGCCAGCAGTGTATTAATGGTATATACAGGCCGTTCCAAAATAATGTATACACTCTTTGAAACAGAATATCTCTTTACTTGAAGGAAACAGAAATACAATTTTTATGGGTAATAATATAGACGGCGGTGAAAAATATAACTATGCTTTCTTTTTTTTCAGGATTCTCAGCAAACATGGCGTTATAATTTGAAGAACTGGAATGGGTGCTGAAGCCTTGTTGGAAAAACAGAGAATGTGAGTGTAGTTCCCCGACGTTGGAGAGTTGAATTTGGAACACTACCACTGACAAGAGTAACCGTTACAAGAATCAGAGATAAGTTTGAAGTCGAAGGAACGGTGCACGATATGAAGAAGGGACATAGTGGACGAAAGAAAAGTTCAACAGACAATGAGAGTGTTAATGCAGTAATCCAGGCATGAGTTGTTCATTAACAGATGTGAAGAACAACGTGTCCAAGATCGAATTCTTTGATCAGTTGAAGTGACGTTTAAACCTGATAGAACAATTAACCGCCATAATTGCGTGTACTGGGCCCTGGACGATCCATACGTAACCGAGCAGAGGCATGTTAATCTGCCAGGAGTAACAGTCTGGTATGGTCTGCCTTCTAGAGGGTTAATCGGGCCGTACTTCTTTGACAACACTCTCACGGGCGACTCGTAATTGGAAATGATAACTCCTGGTCTTAGCGTTGTGTTTGGAAATGAAGATTATTACTTTCACCTGGGTGTGAGGTCATTTCTCAATCGTACATTCCCTGTCAGATGGACAGGACGAAGAGGGAATGTGGGGTATCCCGCTCGATCTCCAGATTTAACTCCTCTAGACTTCTTTCTGTGGGGTACTCTCAAGAACGCAGTTTATGCTGCGAGACCACACACACCTGATCTAGTGTGGTCCCCTCAATCCCACAAACCAACCAACCAACCAACCTGATGATGTTAGAGAGAAAATTGAGCAAGTCTCTGATGTTATTCCGTCGGAAACAATAAAGTTACCATGTCGCTTAGTTGTAAGTCGTTGTCGACGGTTTATTGCGATGGACTGACACCAGTTTGAACATTTACCACCTTAAGTCGCACCACGAGGCATCTGACACCACTAAAATTGTATTTCTAACCCCTTTCAGTCAAGGAATGTTCAGTTTCAAAGAGTGTATACATTATTTTGGGACACCCTGTCTATTTATTTCGCAATGTCACGTTGGTATTTCATGGGAAAATTATGGGTCATGTGTTATTGTGGCTGAAGGTAAGGGGCAGGAACCTAACGTTAGAATCTTTGCTGGTATAGGAGATTGTGTGCATGTCTTACAGATACGTTACCACAGCTCTATGTGGAATCGACAGTTAAATCAGTTGCACTATACCAATCACACGACTTAAGTCACTTTTTAAGTGGATGATGCTCCGACAGGAATTGCCTTTAATGTACGATTGTCACCTTCGAGCTTCCTTATTCACTAATTGTGTTCTACCAGCTTTTGATCAATGTATTTTTTGATCAGCACATCTCAGTGTTCAGCACGAACTGTCTCGCTGCGATGTCGAAATTTGTAATCGTGCAGGATATTTCTTCGGAGCAGGCCAGTTGCTGCCTCAATAGTAGACTGCAGGATGCGAATGTGCGGCAATAGCAAGCAGGTTTAGACAAACGTCCTCTGTCGCGACACCTAACTACAGATAGGGCGAAAGCCGAGCAGGTTATGACACATCGAGAGTTTCCAATCACTTGAACACCTTTCAGGTTTTTCATGCGTCCTGGCCAGCACAGTGTGCTGCCGAAAGTTACACTCGGTTTCTGATGTGTCCGGTAGCCATTAGTGGATGCCGGGTAGCTCCGTGCGACAGCTGCAGGCGACCAGAGTGTGTAGCCAGAAGTAGGGTGGTGGGGAGGTGGCTGTTGCTGGAACGTCACCCAGACTTCCCAGCCCGTCCCTGGTCAGGTGGATAGTCAGTTGGTGTGGAGGGACTGGCTGCTCTGAGCGTCTGGCCAGAGCAGTGACGCCAGCCTGTGTGAAGCATTACACACAGAGCAGCCAAATAGACTGGTACACCTGCCTAATATTGTGTAGGGCCCCCGCAAGCATGCAGAAGTGCCCCAACCCAACGTGGCATGAACTCGACTAATGTCTGACGTAGTGCTTGAGGGAACTGACATCATTAATTCTGGAGGGCTGTCCATAAATCAGTAAGAGTACGAGGTGGTGGAGATCTCTTCTGAGCAGCACATTGCAAGGTTTCCCAGATATACTCAATAATGTTCGTGTCTGGGGAATTTGGTGGCCAGCGGAAGTGTTTAAACTCAGAAGAGTGTTCCTTGAGCCACTCTGTAGCAATTCTGAACGTGTGGGGTGTCAATGCAGCGGCATCACAGTTTAGGATAGCGAAGTTAGATTTGATGCAATATTTCGGAGCGCACAAGTTACAGCCAGGTGTGGTCGAGATTGCAGTAAGTTACACTGGCCAGTGGTTGTGAATGTAATGGAGGCCACAGGGGCCATCGAACCGCTGAAAAGCGTAAACGCAGCAGTTTGCATGTTGCAAGCTATAGGCAGAGGGGGCCCACTAGCACAGCCGGGGTGTGGGCCGTACGTGACTCGGTGCAGCCGAGTATGAGTAGGTGTTGTTTTCTAAGGAGACTCATTCAGGTGTGGCAGCTCTCCTGGATGGCGGGGCGTGTCACACCACCAGGCTACACGCAGGAACAGGTGGGGTGACAGTGTCCCAGTCCATGGCGGGTCGTCGGTTCGACCCTCTGAGGTCGCCACGGGGTCCGCAGCCAGCCAGGGCGGGCCACTCTTCGGGTCGCTACCGCGGGCAGTCGTCTTGTTTCCTGAGACTTACAAGGCGAGGGCCGCCAGCCGAGGAAGAAGCAGCAGCAGCGGGGCCGGCCTACGGCTCCCTGCGGAGCAGTGCGGAGTCAACGGGGACGGCGGCCGCTGGCGCAGCCGTCCTGACGTAATCGGAACTCTACAGCTGGCGAACAAGGCCGGCACGACACAGTGTTGTGTTGCACAGGCCGCTGGGGGTACTTCCTCAGCAATGCAGGGCCTGTGACACGGACCGAGGTGAACAAAGCTCTGTAGTGGAAAGTTATCGCCGTGTTTTAATACGGCACCTATCCACTACAGTATTGTCCTGCTGGAATTTCCCAGTCTGTCGCTATGCGCATTGCACATGAATGGATGCAGGTGATCAGACAGGATGATTACGTACGTGCCACCTGTCAAGAATCGTATCTAGACGTATCAGGGGTCCCATATCACTCCAACTGCACACGCCCCACACCGTTACAGAGCCTCCACCAGTTTGAACAGTCCCCTGCTGGCATGCAAAGTCCATGGATTCATGAGGTTCTCTCCATACACGAACGCGTCCATCCTCTCGATATAATTTGAAACGAGACTCGTCAGATGAGGCAACATGTTTCCAGTCATCAACAGTTCAATGTTGGTGCTGACGCCAGCTAGATGCACACCTTTGTGTCGTGCAGTCATCAAGGCTACACGAGCGCCCTTCAGCTCCGAAAGCCCGTGTGGATGACGTTTCCTTGAATAGTTCGCATGCTGACACTTGTCGATGGTCCAGCATTGAAATCTGCAGCAGGTTGTACTTCTGTCACGTTGAACGATTCTCTTCAGTCGTCATTGGTCCCGTTCTTGCAGGATTTTTTTTTTCCGGCTGCAGAGAAGTCGGAGATTCGATGTTTTACCGGATATCTAATATTCACGGCACACTCGTGAAATGGTCGTACGGGAAAATCCCCACTTCATCGCTAACTTCGAAACGTTGCTGCGTCCCACCGCTCGTGCGCCGACTATAACACCACGTTCAAACTCACTTAAATCTTGATAACCTGCCACTGCAGCAGGAATGACCGATCTAACAACTGCGCCAGGCACTTGTTGTCTGTGTAGGCGTCGCCGACCGCAGTGCCGTGTCCTGCCTGTTTCCATATCTCTGTATTTGAATACGCATGCCTATACCAGTTTCTTTGACGCATCAGTGTATTTTTACATATAAAAAAATTTCGAAGTGCTTTCCTTGAGCAAATGTGCACTCTTTTCTTAAGGAAATGTTTCATATTGTCTGCGAAGAATGCAATGAAACGTGTGCGAACTGTGAGTTCAGATCGACGAGTCCACACAAATCAAGCTGTGCCTGACTTGAATAGCTAGGAGAGTAACTTCAAATGTTTTACAACAAAAATGAAAGTGAGAAGAAAAGCTCGTCTCTCAGTAGACTGTACTCTGAATAGGCTTATTTTATATAACTCGCATTATATATAATTAGTTTTGATTTAGGATTAAATATGTTTAAAACTGGTTATGTTTCTGTTCCATTTAGAATGAAATGTACTCCCCATAATGATTAAATGGTACACCATTTATGCTTCTTGTGATATTTGTTTCAGAAAGGCTAGCTGCACCCGCGAGCTCGGCAGATCGTGGTAGAGAGACGCGAAGTGCCGAATGCAGTCCGTGTCCAGCCATCGACTTCAGGCTGCTATAGCAAAGCGCATCCCTCCGATTATTTGCGGATCATTTAACATCGACTTCCGATAATTTTGAGTAAGCACAAATTACGAATTATCTGGTCACAGTCTGCGATCTGTGAATCTGGTGCTCTCGTTTCAGCCGGCCTGTGTGGCCGAGAGGTTCTAGGCGCTTCAGTCTGGAATCGCGCGACCGCTACGGTCGCAGGTTCCAATCCTGCCTCGGGCATGGACGTGTGTGATGTCCTTAGGCTAGTTAGGTTTAAGTAGTTCTAAGTTCTAGGGGACTGATGACCTCAGATGTGAAGTCCCATAGTGCTCAGAGCCATTTGAACCATTTTTTTTTGCTCTCGTCTCTGTTATATGCAGGGCCCACAGAACTGACTGTCGTGCTAAATTACTATGGCTCATAAATGGTTAAATCTTCAGGAGCCAATTTTATTTTGAAATCATTGCAGGCTTTTTACACTAAAGAGGCAAAGAAGCTGGTACATCTGCCTAATATCGTGTAGGGTCTCCACGAGCACGCAGAAGCTCCGTAAGGCTACTTGGCATGGACACAAGTAATGTCTGAAGTATTGCTCGAGCGAACTGACATCATTAATTCTGGAAGGCTGTCCATAAATACGTATGAGTGCGAGGGGGTGGAGATCTCTTCTGAACAGCATGTTGCAAGGCATCTCAGATATGATCAATAAAGCTCGTGTCTGAGGAGTTTGGTGGCCAGCGAAAGTGTTTGAACTCAGAAGAGTCTTCCTCGAACCATTCTGTAGCAGTTCTGGACATGGGGGGTGTCGCATTGTCCTGCTAGAATTGCCGTCGGTATGTGCAATGGACATGAATGGTTTCAGGTGATCAGAAGGATGCTTACGTACATGTCAGCTGTCAGAGTCGTATTTGGACGTATCAGGGGTTTTATGTCACTCCAACTGCACACGCCCCACGCTATTACAGAACATCCACCTGCTTGAACAGTCCCCTGCTCATATGCAGGATCCACAGATTCATGAGGTTGTCTCCAAACGTGTAGGCGTCCATCCACTCGATACAATTTGGAACGACCAGGCAGCGTGTTTCCACTCATCAACGGCCCAATTTCGGTGTCGATGGGCGCAGGCGAGCCGTAAAGCTTTGCTTTGTGTCGCTTAGTCGTCAAGGGTACACCAGTGGGCCTTCAGCTCTGAAAGCCCATATCGACGACGTTTCATTGAATAGTTCTGTGGTATCGATAGCTGCGATGCCACAGTATAGGTGCGCTCTGCTGAGAGTTCTACGAGCTCCGCTCCAGATTCTGCCCATTTCATCAAGAGCAGACGGCCTAGAAACATCTGTTCAACCTCACAGGGTGTTGGCTTGCTATTCAGACTACGTACTACTTACGAAGGGTCTAAGGCTTTGCACCTCAGTGTATAGTTATGTATTCAGTTAATATTGTATTATAGTAAAACCATTTCTAAGAGCAATACCGAGAGATTTTCACCTTTTCCTGCTCCTACTCACTTCCAACATTCGGCCTACCCTTCAGTTTACAGGAGCAGACCCACGCGCCGCCTTCCAGGTGGGATACAAAAGGTTCACACACTGACACTTGCTGATGGCCCAGCCTTGAAATCTGCAGCAATTTGTGGAAGGGTTGCACTTCTGCTACGTTGAACGATTCTCTCGAGTCATTGTTGGTCCCATTGTTGCAGGATCTTTTTCTAGCGATGTCAGAGATTTGATGTTTTACTGGATTGCTGATATTCACAGTGTATTCGTGGAATGGTTGTACGGGTAAATCCCCACATTGTCGCTACCTAGCAGAAGCTGTGTCCCATCGCTCGAGCGCTGACTATAACACCACGTTCAAACTCACTTAAATCTTGATAACCTGCCATCATAGCAGCAGTAACCGATCTAACAACTGTGCCAGATACTTGTTGTCCTTCATAGTCGTTGCCGACCGCAGCACCGTATTCTCCATGTTTACGTATTTGCAAATGCATGCCTGTACTAGTTTGTTTGGTGCTTCAGCGTAGACACGTATGGGTAGTAGGAAGATTGCCCACCACCATCAGTAATGACCGTTGCTCCTTTGCTCAATGAGTGGAAAGCAATATTCATTTGTGGACTTGATTTTTACAAATCCTGTCACTTTATTCAAATACCAGAGCAAAAGTAACACATCAGTAGGCAGCAGCTCCAGCCTCAGAGCGATGCTGAGGCTCCTGGCACTCACAGGGCAGTGCTGGTCGATGCCGTGGTGCGGCGCCAGAGTCAGTCACCGAGGTGTGGCGGGGGAGGCAGGGGCAGCGGGAGGGGTGGGGGGCAGTGGGGATCGTTACCCCCACCAGCGACAGGATGTGTCTTTGTTTATACAAACTTTGAGTATGCAGTGACTGTACACCTCTGAGTGAATAGTAGCACTGAGCCAGAATCTCCAGTCTGCCGCAGAATTCCACACTGTTATAAATAGCCCGACAGGTTCGAGCTGGATTGTGATATCCAGAGCTGTGCCAGTATTGGCCATCTCGTATTGCAGGTCAGCCATCTTGGATTCTGACGTCATAGTTAGGCTGCTGCTCATTAGAGATGGGTCGTTCGCGAAGTAACGGGTCCAAAGAAACGGTTCACCGAGATGAACGGAACGAGCGAGGAACGAATTCTAAGGAATGGTCTTTCATAGTTCACTTCGGTCGCGGATTTCTACTTATAGTTCCCGGGAACGGGGAACGGTCGGTCTTGTTCCCGCAACGGCACATCGACCGGTCTCGTTCCAGCCTCGGTCCCGTTCCCGCCTGTCTCGGCCTTGGTCGGCTAGACTCATCCTTCTTCCCCGTGGCCGCTCGTCGCAGTTCCAGTGCCGACTGCTCATAGTTCAGTACCGATTTGTTGTTGTTTGTATCGTTCGCTTCTGACGCCCACTGTAGATCTGTTTCAAACCTTGTTTGAACTCTGTACTTTTGGTCCTTTTCATATTCTATTCAGCGTCCACGACCGGTAAATAAAATGGATTTTATAATTACATAAAAATTACGTGGTATGTAATACATACCGGGTGATCAAAAAGTTAGTATAAATTTGAAAACTCAATAAATCACGGACTGATGTAGATAGAGATGTACAAATTGACACACGTGCTTCGAATGACATGGGGTTTTATTAGAACCAAAAAATACAAAAGTTCAAAAAATGTCCAACAGATGCTGCTTCATCTGATCAGAATAGCAATAATTAGCATAACAAAGTAAGAGAAAGCAAAGATGATGTTCTTTACAGGAAATGCTCAATATGTCCACCATCATTCCTCAACAATAGTTGTAGTCGAGGAATAATGTTGTGAACAGCACTGTAAAGCATGTCAGGAGTTATGGTGAGGCATTGGCGTCGGATGTTGTCTTTCAGCATCCCTAGAGATGTCGGTCGATCACGATACACTTGCGACTTCAGGTAACCCCAAAGCCAATAATCGCACGAACTGAGGTCTGGGGACCTGGGACGCCAAGCATGACGAAAGTGGCGGCTGGGCACACGATCATCACCAAACGACGCGCATCTGTCGGACATTTTGTGAATTTAGTACCCCCCCCCCCCCCCCCCCATGAACCATGGACCTTGCTGTTGGTGGGGAGGCTTGCGTGCCTCAGCGATACAGATGGCCGTACCGCTGGTGCAACGACAACGGAGGGGTATCTGTTGAGAGGCCAGACAAACGTGTGGTTCCTGAAGAGGGGCAGCAGCCTTTTCAGTAGTTGCAGGGGCAACAGTCTGGAAGATTGACTGATCTGGCCTTGTAACATTAACCAAAACGGCCTTGCTGTGCTGGTACTGCGAACAGCTGAAAGCAAGGGGAAACTACAGCCGTAATTTTTCCCGAGGGCATTCAGCTTTGCTGTATGATTAAATGATGATGGCGTCCTCTTGGGTAAAATATTCCGGAGGTAAAATAGTCCCCCATTCGGATCTCCGGGCAGGGACTACTCATGAGGATGTCGTTTTCAGGAGAAAGAAAACTGGCCTTCTACGGATCGGAGCGTGGAATGTCAGGTCCCTTAATCGGGCAGGTAGGTTAGAAAATTTGAAAAGGGAAATGGATAGGTTAAAGTTAGATATAGTGGGAACTAGTGAAGTTCGGTGGCAGGAGGAACAAGACTTCTGGTCAGGTGACTACAGGGTTATAAACACAAAATCAAATAGGGGCAATGCAGGAGTAGGTTTAATAATGAATAGGAAAATAGGAACGCGGGTAAGCTACTGCAAACAGCATAGTGAACGCATTATTGTGGCCAAGATAGATACGAAGCCCACGCCTACTACAGTAGTACAAGTTTATATCCCAACTAGCTCTGCAGATGACGAAGAAATTGAAGAAATGTATGATGAAATAAAAGAAATTATTCAGATAGTGAAGGGAGACGAACATTTAATAGTCATGGGTGACTGGAATTCGAGAGTAGGAAAAGGGAGAGAAGGAAACGTAGTAGGTGAATATGGATTGGGGCTAAGAAATGAAAGAGGAAGCCGCCTGGTTGAATTTTGCACAGAGCACAACTTAATCATAGCTAACACTTGGTTTAAGAATCATGATAGAAGGTTGTATACATGGAAGAACCCTGGAGATACTAAAAGGTATCAGATAGATTATATAATGGTAAGACAGAGATTTAGGAACCAGGTTTTAAATTGTAAGACATTTCCAGGGGCAGATGTGGACTCTGACCACAATCTATTGGTTATGACCTGTAGATTAAAACTGAAGAAACTGCAAAAAGGTGGGAATTTAAGGAGATGGGACCTGGATAAACTGAAAGAACCAGAGGTTGTACAGAGTTTCAGGGAGAGCATAAGGGAACAATTGACAGGAATGGGGGAAAGAAATACAGTAGAAGAAGAATGGGTAGCTTTGAGGGATGAAGTAGTGAAGGCAGCAGAGGATCAAGTAGGTAAAAAGACGAGGGCTAGTAGAAATCCTTGGGTAACAGACGAAATATTGAATTTAATTGATGAAAGGAGAAAATATAAAAATGCAGTAAATGAAGCAGGCAAAAAGGAATACAAACGTCTCAAAAATGAGATCGACAGGAAGTGCAAAATGGCTAAGCAGGCATGGCTAGAGGACAAATGTAAGGATGTAGAGGCTTGTCTCACTAGGGGTAAGATAGATACTGCCTACAGGAAAATTAAAGAGACCTTTGGAGATAAGAGAACCACTTGTATGAACATCAAGAGCTCAGATGGAAACCCAGTTCTAAGCAAAGAAGGGAAAGCAGAAAGGTGGAAGGAGTATATAGAGGGTCTATACAAGGGCGATGTACTTGGGACAATATTATGGAAATGGAAGAGGCTGTAGATGAAGATGAAATGGGAGATACGATACTGCGTGAAGAGTTTGACAGAGCACTGAAAGACATGAGTCGAAACAAGGCTCCCGGAGTAGACAACATTCCATTGGAACTACTGACGGCCTTGGAAGAGCCAGTCCTGACAAAACTCTACCATCTGGTGAGCAAGATGTATGAAACAGGCGAAATACCCTCAGACTTCAAGAAGAATATAATAATTCCAATCCCTAAAATAGCAGGTGTTGACAGATGTGAGAATTACCGAACAATCAGTTTAATAAGCCACAGCTGCAAAATACTAACAGGAATCCTTTACAGACGAATGGAAAAACTAGTAGAAGCCGACCTCGGGGAAGATCAGTTTGGATTCCGTAGAAATATTGGTACACGTGAGGCAATACTGACCTTACGACTTATCTTAGAAGAAAGATTAAGGAAAGGCAAACCTACGTTTCTAGCATTTGTAGACTTAGAGAATGCTTTTGACAATGTTGACTGGGATACTCTCTTTCAAATTCTAAAGGTGGCAGTGGTAAAATACAGGGAGCGAAAGGCTATTTACAATTTGTACAGAAACCAGATGGCAGTTACAATAGTCGAGGGGCATGAAAGGGAAGCAGTGGTTGGGAAGGGAGTGAGACAGGGTTGTAGCCCCTCCCCGATGTTATTCAATCTGTATATTGAGCAAGCAGTAAAGGAAACAAAAGAAAAATTCGGAGTAGGTATTAAAATCCATGGATAAGAAATAAAAACTTTGAGGTTCACTGATGACATTGTAATTCTGTCAGAGACAGCAAAGGATTTGGAAGAGCAGTTGAACGGAATGGATGGTGTCTTGAAGGGAGGATATAAGATGAACATCAACAAAAGCAAAACGAGGATAATGGAATGTAGTCGAATTAAGTCGGGTGATGTTGATGGCATTAGATTAGGAAATGAGACACTTAAAGTAGTAAAGGAGTTTTGCTATTTGGGAAGCAAAATAACTGATGATGGTCGAAGTAGAGAGGATATAAAATGTAGACTGGCAATGGCAAGGAAAGCGTTTCTGAAGAAGAGAAATTTGTTAACATCGAGTATAGATTTAAGTGTCAGGAAGTCTTTTCTGAAAGTATTTGTATGGAGTGTAGCCATGTATGGAAGTGAAACATGGACGGTAACTAGTTTGGACAAGAAGAGAATAGAAGCTTTCGAAATGTGGTGCTACAGAAGAATGCTGAAGATTAGATGGGTA
The DNA here is from genome assembly GCF_023864345.2 of Schistocerca serialis cubense. NCBI lineage: Eukaryota > Metazoa > Arthropoda > Insecta > Orthoptera > Acrididae > Schistocerca > Schistocerca serialis. The sequence continues at coordinate 39,784,611 of NC_064648.1, read as the reverse complement.
GATCACATAACTAATGAGGAGGTACTGCATAGGATTGGGGAGAAGAGGAGTTTGTGGCACAACTTGACCAGAAGAAGGGATCGGTTGGTAGGACATGTTCTGAGGCATCAAGGGATCACCAATTTAGTATTGGAGGGCAGCGTGAAGGGTAAAAATCGTAGGGGGAGACCAAGAGATGAGTACACTAAGCAGATTCAGAAGGATGTAGGTTGCAGTAGGTACTGGGAGATGAAGAAGCTTGCACAGGATAGAGTAGCATGGAGAGCTGCATCAAACCAGTCTCAGGACTGAAGACCACAACAACAACAACTGTTTTTTTGGTTCTAATAAAACCCTATGTCATTCCAAGCATGTGTGTCAATTTTTACCTCTCTATCTATATTCCGTGCTTTATTAAGTCTTCAAATTTATACTGACTTTTTGATCACCCGGTACATCTTTTCAGGTAGCAAAACGCTGTATCAGCAGAAGAAATTCTAGTAAAAAGTCAAGACTTTTTGTTAGTACACGTGCAAAGGACGTCGGCATGGCACACACGAGTGGCCATTTTCTGTCTTTTTTTGATGCATGGTAAAACAGCATGTTCATTGTTATGGAAGGTAGACCGAATGAAGCCCGTGCTTCCTAATCGAGTCTATGGTGTCTTATTTTGTAAAGAGAATATGATAACTCCTTCAATATTATTCCATTGGTACAGGGTGGCGCACGAAAAATCGGCCCCGGATACTAGACTGCTCATTGTCGCCCACCAATCGTCATCTATTGTTTCGAAGTTGTTGTTTGCGTTAGCTTCTTTGTCGTTTCTTCACTGACTAATTATTACATGTTTATCTATTCTGCTCGTAGCAGTCAACAAATCGTGCGTAGTTGGCGAGCAGTCTGTACTCGGGGACAGTTTTTTGTGTGCCACCTTATATTATTTCACTGCCATCAGCCACATAACGTTGCAGTTGGCTAAACGAGTTGTTTTGCAGAATCACGAAAATTACAAGTGTTTGAGAATTCTCTTATGAATAAAAACTCTGTACTTCTGGAGGGAGGAAAGTGCCCCTGTTGGCGCCTTCCATCTTCAGTCACCTATGCTACTAATTTTCAGTTTCTCATAAGAACCGTATACCAAGCACAATGAACAGTGAACGTAAAAAATGAACGGTTCCCAAAAAAGAATGATCACCAGTGAACTAGTTCCCAAGAATGAACGACTTTGCCCATCTCTACTGCTCATATTCCACGTCTTGGATAGTGTCATCAAAAGCCTGTCCTGGTATTCCTAGTCAGCAAGCATCACAATGCATCATTTCTAACTTCTCCCAATTTATACTGTTCTGGCGTAAGCTGTTGCCAACATACTGCTCAGAAATGGTGAAGTGTGAAGAGCGATTAGTAGCCATTGGATCTAGCGTCCCTATCAAGAGAGAGGCCAGAGACACACCGACAAGTGACATGCCGCCAACGCCACATCGACAGCGCGTATTTTGGCCGCCCCCACTGACCGCAGGGCCCTCACTCACTCACTCAGACATCCAGTCTGGCATCTGTCAGGTTGCTCGCAGAGCTGATTTAATGCATCACAGGCTACGATAGTACGTAGTGGCCAGATCAGTGATTGCTGCGGGACTATTGCTGATGAGCTTGTACCACAAAGATGGGCCCTATTCAAGTTAAGTAAGTGTTTCAAGTTCATGTAAACAAAGACCTATACTAACCCACGTGTGCATTTGTGTTGTAGACAGTGGATACCAGCCACCCACAACAGCATCCTCTCCCTTGCTTCCTTGTGGTACAGGACTTCATAGACTTATGACAGCAACAGGCCTCCTCCCGAGGGAGACACTAGTGCAAATAGACCTTTTTTTTAATTTAACGCCGTCATTCGAATTACCTCCATTTTATGCATAGGACAATCGGCCCTTGGCAGAGAGGGGAGGGGTGGGATACACCTATGACTCATTGATGAGATAAGCACACCAACACTTTACTATCTGTCACCTGTGCACTGCTTAATACTAGATGGAAAAACTGATGAGAGCAACATCTGCCTGTTCACCAGGCTGTATGTGATAATTCCACTAATCGAGTTGAGATACAGGGGAAACAATTAGCCTGCTTCCTCAGACCGCACCTTTCGAATGTAAGTGCTCTCTGGCAACTCGTCCAAAATGGTGTTACTACGAAGCCATCCTTTGCCCGTTGGCTGCTCATTACTAAATGGGAAAACTTGCGAAATGAACATCATACACTGTCCCCTGAAGTATCGTGGAGACATGCAGATTTTAAATATTATTTCTTGTGATTATGTTGAATAAATTATCACTTTATTCAAAGTAAATTTATGTAGATGCCACTACACATTTGTTGTAAGTTGATTATAACCTCTAACTACCATTTATCATTATCATTTAATTCAAATTTGTGTTTATTTAAATTTCGCTTAACTGGCCAGTGTTGTAACTATTCAATGAGAATATCACAATCCAAAATTCTTTCTTCAACTGTCTCAGTCAATCAGCACGAAAGCTGGCACGCACCACTGAACCCTTCATAATGTCGAGATACATTTTCTGAACAGTGATGCCCACTGGCCGAACACCGACCGACTACCAATCCCTTGATTTGGTGTATCACAAATATGGTTTCTCGTCAGGCAATCTGATTAGAGGACCAGGGATAGATTTCCCAAAGATGGTAACCCCCAAGTTTTCATTATTTACGGTCAATTACCACCATACAAATGTCTTATCTAAGTTATTTTGCTACTGGTTTTGATCTTCTGACGACTCTACTAGACAGTAAATGATAGCACCTTCTGCAAACATAGGGCTGCTCAGATTGTATCTTAAGTTATTTATATAGATCATGAACTATGTAACACCGCCATGGGGAACGCCAGACATCGCTCTTGCTTTCCATCGATTATTGTGTACTGTAACCCTTCTGAGAGAAAATCACGAATTCAGTTGCACAGCTGATGTGGTATTACACAGGCAAGCAACCTGATTAGAAGTCTCCTGTGAGGAACCATCTCAGAAGCCTTCTGGAAACCTAGAAATATTTCTAACGCCCCTACTTGTGAGAAGTTATTCTGACCCAGGAAACTAATGCTGAATTTAATGTTCGCTGCAGTGAGGGGGGGGGGGGGGGGGAGCGGTTTACTATCCATCCTTACACTTCCTCATACCATACCGAGTAACGTGCACAAGGTTCAGTCACAAGAAAAACTCGATGTCTTCAAATCCACACAAAAGAATTTGTGAGCGTTGTTTATGCATGAAAGAAAAGAGAGTGTTATCTTTTATGACGTTGCCGATTGAGACTACAATTAGAATCTGGTATCGTATTATGCCTCATAAGCCTAAAATGTTTATTTTCTCACTTCATACTGGAACAAGTGCAGTGAAACGAGAGAAGGAAATGAAGTATATGCTTATCAGAAAGGCTATTTACATGTGTACTACTATCGAGTCCAGAAAAGCTATACTATGTGATGAAAACTATCTGGACAGCCCCAAAAACACACGTTTTTCATATTAGGTGCATTGTGCTCCCACCTACTGCCAGGTACTCCATATCAGCGACCTCAGTAGTCATTAGACATCGTGAGAGAGCAGAATGGGGTGTTCTGCAGTTTCAAACGTGGTCAGGTGATTGGGTGTCACTTGTGTCATATGTATGTATGCAAGATTTCCACACTCCTAAACATCCTTAGGTCCACTGTCTTCGATGTGACAGTAAAGTGGAAACGTGAAGGGACACGTACAGCACAAAAGCGTACAGGGCGACCTCATCTGTTGACTGACAGAGACCGCCGACAGTTGAAGAGGGTCGTAATGTGTAATAGGCAGACATCTATCCAGACCATCGCACAGGAATGCCATACTGCAGTAGGATCCACTGTAGGTGCTATGACAGCTAGATGGGAGGTGAGAAAACTTGGATTTCAAGGTCGAGCGGCTGCTCATAAGCGACACAACACGCTGGTAAATGCCGAACGACGCCTCGATTGGTAAACATTGGACGACTGAACAGTGGAAAAACGTTTTGTGGAGTCACGAAATATTGTACAGAATCTGGCGATCCGATAGCAGGGTGTGGGTATGGAGAATACCCAGTGTTCGTCATCTGCCAGCGTGTGTAGTTTCGACAGTAAAATTCTGAGGCGGTGGTGTTATCGTGTGGTCGTGTTTCTCATGGAGGGGGCTTGCACCCCTTCTTGTTTTGCGAGGCACTATCACAGCACAGGGACGGCAATTGCATCTTTCAACACGATCGAGCACCTGTTCTTAATGCACGGTCTGTGGAGGAGTGGTTACACGACAATAACATCCATGTAATGGACTGGCCTGCACAGGGTCCTGACCTGGATCCTATAGAACACCTCTGGGATGTTTTGGACCACCGACTTCGTGCCAGGCCTCACCGACCGACATCGATACCTCTCCTCAGTGCAGCACTCCGTGAAGAATGGGCTGTCATCAAGGCTAAGGATGTACCAACATCATACTGAATTCCAGCATTACCAATGGAGGACGCCACGAACTTGTAAGTCAGTTTCAGCCAGGTGTCCGGATGCTTTTGATCACGTAGTGTATTTAATTCCTTTTGACGCAGGGTAGATATGAGTTAGTGTTCGAATGTGGATCCACCCCATGCTATACCTGGAATGGCCTCTAGAGGTGAACCCACAATACGTTATGTTCAGCACAGGGCTCCAAAGTGCATCCACCCTACATTACACACGGAACGCTGTCTAGAGGAGGATCCACAATGCATTACGTCTGGGATAGAGTTAGAGGGTGGATCCAACAGTGATAGGACAGACTCAGGTTTATGGGAGCCATGCACGACACTTGCATAGACATAGACATACTGAAAATATAGCAAATGCACTGCATCTCTAGAAATATGGTTGGTTGTAAGTGACTGGGTGCGTTCTAGTACAGAGCTATATTATATCCTCCGACTAACGTGCTGTTTTATCTCGTACTTAAAAATAATACGCATGAAGGACTGTCTCCCTCCATCCAACAGACGTCTAGCACGCAAAATAGCCGAACTGGAACGATCGCGTGGCGTCATCATGGATCTTTAAGTGTGTAAAAGGAATTGCGATAGGTATATCAGGATGCTTTGTTTCGTTGCTATTACTGGAGAATCTAGACAATCTTGTTACGAAATATTAGTAATATAACTTGCATAAAAGATTTTATGCTCTTTAGCAGGAGGAATTCAAATGTGCTTACCCCCCCTACAGAACCGTTTTTCGTTGAGTTTTTCGCTATTAGCAGGGCTGTTGCACTGTCGAAGATAACGTACAAGTGGTTGAAATCGAGACTTCCCGATTGGTGATATTCATGGAGAGTCTGTGTGTGTATGTGTGTGCGCGCGTGTGTGTGTGTGTGTGTGTGTGTGTGTGTGTGTGTGTGTGTGTGTGTAGAGCTGTCAGTGGCGAAGGTTGCGGTTCGAATCCATAACATGCTAACTGTTCGTCTATAAATTACGCTGGTGGGGAGACGCGCTCTGAATGTAGAGGGAAGGGAAACATTTACTGTCCAGGATGCTAAGTGCAGTCGACACGCTGTCAATTAACAAATAACGTATTAGTAGGGTAAAAAAATACCTTAAATCTGCAGTTTGTAGATGTCCTGACAGGGTTGTGGGGATGTATCAGAGTTGAAAGGTATAAACAGAAGTAGCGAAGCTCATCTGGTAAGTAAGAAGAGCATATACTTAATGGGAAAAATTTCCGAGCAGCAACAGAAATCAACTCTCTACACATTTCAGCCCACTGCTGCAGATACCCACACGATACAGTGGAAGTCAAATGAACATGCAGAACTGTTTCCAGACTTGAAGTTTCAATCAACTGCATCACTACTTCAGTCTACAGACAGGCTTTGTGATGTATAGTAGTAGTACACGGAAATTGTTTCCAGACTTAGAGTTTCCAATGTATCCGTCTTCTGCGCCACTTTCAAGTTCTAAGGCCTCCGATTTTTTTTCTCCGGACTTGAAAGAGATAGAAACATGCGCATTGTTTTAAAATGAGGCCGCGTTCATTGTCAATACGTCCCAGAGATGGCAGCACCACAAGGCAGATGGAATTTTACCGCCAGCGGCGAGAATGAGAACTGTTTTAAATACTTAAAATGGCGACGTTTTCCTTACTTCAACAGCGTGCAATCATTCGTTTTCTGAATTTGCGTGGTGTGAAACCAATTGAAATTAATCGACAGTTGAAGGAGACATGTGGTGATGGAGTTATGGATGTGTCGAAAGTGCGTTCGTGGGTACGACAGTTTAATGAAGGCAGAACATCGTGTGACAACAAACCGAAACAACCTTTGGCTCGCACAAGCCGGTCTGACGACACGATCGAGAAAGTGGAGAGAACTGTTTTGGGGGCTCACCGAATGACTGTTGAACAGATCGCCTCCAGAGTTGGCATTTCTGTGGGTTCTGTGCACACAATGCTGCATGACGACCTGAAAATGCGAAAAGTGTAATCCAGGTAGGTGCCACGAATGCTGACGGACGACCACATGGCTGCCCGTGTGGCATGTTGCCAAGCAATGTTGACGCACAACGACAGCATGAATGGGACTTTCTTTTCGTCGGTTGTGACAATGGATGAGACGTGGATGCCATTTTTCAATCCAGGAACAAAGCGCCAGTCAGAACAATGGAAGCACACAGATTCATCGCCACCAAAAAAATTTCGGGTAACCGCCAGTGCTGAAAAAATGATGGTGTCCATGTTCTGGGACAGCGAGGGCGTAATCCCTACCCATTGTGTTCCAAAGGGCACTACGATAACAGGTGCATCCTACGAAAATGTTTTGAAGAACAAATGCCTTCCTGCACTGCAACAAAAACGTCCAGGAAGGGCTGCGCGTGTGCTGTTCCACCGAGACAACGCACCCGCACATCGAGCTAACGTTACGCAACAGTTTCTTCGTGATAACAACTTTGAAGTGATTCCTCATGCTCCCTACTCACCTGATCTGGCTCCTAGTGACTTTTGGCTTTTTCCAACAATGAAAGACACTCTCTGTGGCCGCACATTCACCAGCTGTGCTGCTATTGCTTCTGCGATTTTCCAGTGGTCAAAACAGACTCCTAAAGAAGCCTTCGCCGCAGCCATGGAATCGTGGCGTCAGCGTTGTGAAAAATGTGTACGTCTGCAGGGCGATTACGTCGAGAAGTAACGCCAGTTTCATCGATTTCGGGTGAGTAGTTAATTAGAAAAGAAATCGGAGGCCTTAGAACTTGAATGCACCTCTTAGGTATGAAGCGAATGTTGTTATACTACAAGGTATGGGTGTGTCAGCAATATGACCATACAAATACGGAGAACTACCGAAAAAAATTGAAAAAGACACAATATCGATAAAACTCGAGGAACAATTGGTATAATTACGACAAATTGATGGCAAATAACAAAAATTGAGGGAAATACGATGAAATATGTAAAATCACGAAAACCTAGCAAAATTACGTAAACTGACTGAGAATACATAAAAGTTGAGAAAAAGTACCATGAAATGCGGGGAATTGAGGTGGGTTGTGGGGCAGCCAGACACTCAAGAGCGAGAAAAGCTTAAAAGTTATGCTCTGTCTACATTCAATCTTAATGGGTTTTCGTAACACATACTTCAAGAAACGCAAAAGAAGTATTGTACTGAAGCGCTATATTAAAGCAGGCGAAAAATATATATTTCACTCCAGCACAGTGTTCTCACACATGCTGTCGAATATACACGATGTGATCAAAAGTATCCGGACACTTGGCTGGAAATGACTTACAAGTTCGTGGCGCCCTCCATCGGTAATTCCGGAATTCAGTATGGTGTTGGCCCACCCTTAGCCTAGATCACAGCTTCGACTCTCGCAGGTTTACGTTCAATCAGGTGCTGGAATGTTTCTTGGGGAATGGCAGCCCATTTTTCCTGGAGTGCTGCCACTGAGGAGAGGTATCGATGTCGGTCGGTGAGGCCTGGCACGAAATCGGCGTTGCAATACATCCCAAAGGTGTTGTATTGGATCAGATCATTAGAGACGACGCACAAGCTTGGACTAAGGAAGGATGGGGAAGGAAATCGGCCGTGCCCTTTCAAAGGAACCACCCCGGTATTTCCTGAAGCGCTTTAGAGAAATCATGATAAACCTAAACTGGGATGGCCGGATGCGGATTTTAACCATCGTCCTCCCGAATGAGAGTTCAGTGCACCCTCAGAACGGACTCCTAAGGTGAACTTTTAAAAGCCAACCATATCTGTGCACTTGGTCTGTGTCGTCTGGTATGATTCTTCACCTCAGCACATCCCATCTGCATAAAATTCCTGTACCAGCCGGGTTTCGACGTCCGCAAGGGTATTTATTCGTATATAATTTTCGAAGTTCCTTTGAACATGTGTGTCCTATCAGGTCTGAATAAACCATTCCACACACCGTACCGAGCCTTTTGTCGAACTGTTGTCATTAAGCTTCACCCACGACATCCTAGAACACACACAAACAAAACTTTGTGATTTTATGTGTCTCAAAAGCCAAACAACGTGAATGTCTTAATTAGTTTGGGTGCTGTAACACATTGGAGTTGTAGTGTACGTATTGAGACATCCTGTACTTGGCACTCACATTCATAAAAAAGACACAGTTATGCGAAATTCTATTCCAGTATCTCAAGAGTTATCTACAATTTTGAAATGGCTGACAACTATCACAGATTTCAAACAATGATCGACATTATTATGGAAACATGTGAAGCAATAAATGAAGTATTAAAATAATAGTTATTATATTGCCATTCCACTTGTACATCGTGCAAAGGCTATAGTTTCTTTTTATTTATGTCTTCCTGCACAGTACAGTATTTTGATACAAAACACGCAACACCTGTTCCATTTTGGTAATGGCTAGTGAATTTTTGAATATGTCCACACAATCCTTTGATATTAGGTATAAAGAGATAAGCAGAAACAAAAAAAACCTTTTCCAGTTAAAATGTGCAGTGAAACATCAACATTCGTACGGTTTCTCATCCCAAAGTCTGACAAGTAACTAGCTTTTTTTGACAAACGCAACCATACGTAGTCAGACTTATTTGCCAAACCTGTCACAAATCAAAGTTTCTCCCATACATGTGAAATACAGGCCAGAGTTGACAAACACGTCAAATAAAGCAGTACACTGCCAATTAATTTGACAAACACATGAAGTTTGACGAATTGTTAGATCGTCTACAGGGACCTTTAAAATTGCTACTTAGGTACCTGTAAGGTTAGCGCCCTCCAAGGAAAGCGACCTCGATCGTGCGACATTGACATTGGCCGAGGAGCCGAGGGCCTGTGTGCGATTCCTATATCCATTCTGAATTTTTAATACATCACCAAACCCGTCACAATTCAAAATGTCTCTCACACATGTGAAATACAGGCCAGAATTGACAAACACGTCAAGTAAATCAGAACACTGCCAATTAATTTGACAAACACATCTAACTAGCTGGACATAGCCACTTCCACTTAATAATGGGTTCAGTTGGACCAGAGGACCCGCTCCATTCCACGTAAACACAGCCCACGTCATTATGGAGCCACTACCAGCTTGTGTACTGCCTCGTTGACAACTCGGGTCCGTGGCTTCGTGGGGTCTGCACCACACTCGAACCCTACAATCAGCTCTTACCAACTGAAATCGTGACTCACCTGAGCAGGCCACAGGTTTCCAGTCGTCTAGGGTCCTACTCACATTGTCACGAGCCCAGGAGAGGCACTGCAGGCGATGTCGTGCTGTTAGCAAAAGCACCAGTCTCAGTCATCGGTTGCCACAGCCCATTAACACCAGATTTCGCCACACTGTCCTGACGGATACGTTTTTCGTATTTTTTTCTTTTTTTTTTTGTTATCAGTCTACTGACTGGTTTGATGCGGCCCGCCACGAATTCCTTTCCTGTGCTAACCTCTTCATCTCAGAGTAGCACTTGCAACCTACGTCCTCAATTATTTGCTTGACGTATTCCAATCTCTGTCTTCCTCTACAGTTTTTGCCCTCTACAGCTCCCTCTAGTACCATGGAAGTCATTCCCTCATGTCTTAGCAGATGTCCAATCATCCTGTCCCTTCTCCTTATCAGTGTTTTCCACATATTCCTTTCCTCTTCGATTCTGCGTAGAACCTCCTCATTCCTTACCTTATCAGTCCACCTAATTTTCAACATTCGCCCATAGCACCACATCTCAAATGCTTCGATTTTCTTCTGTTCCGGTTTTCCCACAGTCCATGTTTCACTACCATACAATGCTGTACTCCAGACGTACATCCTCAGAAATTTTCTTCCTCAAATTAAGGCCGGTATTTGATATTAGTAGACTTCTCTTGGCCAGAAATGCCTTTTTTGCCATAGCGAGTCTGCTTTTGATGTTCTCCTTGCTCCGTCCGCCATTGGTTATTTTACTGCCTAGGTAGCGGAATGCCTTACTTCATTGACTTCGTGACCATCAATCCTGATGTTAAGTTTCTCGCTGTTCTCATTTCTACTACTTCTCATTACCTTCGTCTATCTCCGAATTACTCTCAAACCATACTGTGTACTCATTAGACTGTTCATTCTGTTCAGCAGATCATTTAATTCTTCTTCACTTTCACTCAGGATAGCAATGTCATCAGCGAATCGTATCATTGCTATCCTTTCACCTTGTATTTTAATTCCACTCCTGAACCTTTCTTTTATTTCCATCATTGCTTCCTCGATGTACAGATTGAAGAGTAGGGGCGAAAGGCTGCAGCCTTGTCTTACACCCTTCTTAATACGAACACTTCGTTCTTGATCGTCCACTCTTATTATTCCCTCTTGGTTGTTGTACATATTGTATATGACCCGTCTCTCCCTATAGCTTACCCCTACTTTTTTCAGACTCTCGAACAGCTTGCACCATTTTATATTGTCGAACGTTTTTTTCCAGGTCGACAAATCCTATGAAAGTGTCTTGATTTTTCTTTAGCCTTGCTTCCATTATTAGCCGTAAGGTCAGAATTGCCTCTCTCGTCCCTTTACTTTTCCTAAAGCCAAACTGATCGTCACCTAGCGCATTCTCAATTTTCTTTTCCATTCTTCTGTGTATTATTCTTGTAAGCAGCTTCGATGCATGAGCTCTTAAGCTGATTGTGCGATAATTCTCGCACTTGTCAGCTCTTGCCGTCTTCGGAATTGTGTGGATGATGCCTTTCCGAAAGTCGGATGGTGTATCGCCAGACTCATATATTCTACACCCCAGCGTGAATAGTCGTTTTCTTGCCACTTCCCCCAATGATTTTAGAAATTCTGATGGAATGTTATCTATCCCTTCTGCCTTATTTGACCGTAAGTCCTCCAAAGCTCTTTTAAATTCCGATTCTAATACTGGATCCCCTATCTCTTCTAAATCGACTCCTGTTTCTTCTTCTATCACATCAGACAAATCTTCACCCTCATAGAGGCTTTCAATGTACTCTTTCCACCTATCTGGTTTCTCCTCTGCATTTAACAGTGGAATTCCCGTTGCACTCTTAATGTTACCACCGTTGCTTTTAATGTCACCAAAGGTTGTTTTGACTTTCCTGTATGCTGACTCTGTCCTTCCGACAATCATATCTTTTTCGATGTCTTCACATTTTTCCTGCAGCCATTTCGTCTTAGCTTCCCTGCACTTCCTATTTATTTCATTCCTCAGCGACTTGTATTTCTGTATTCCTGATTTTCCCGGAACATGTTTGTACTTCCTCCTTTCATCAATCAACTGAAGTATTTCTTCTGTTACCCATGGCTTCTTCGCAGCTACCTTCTTTGTACCTATGTTTTCCTTCCCAACTTCTGTGATGCCCCTTTTTAGAGATGTCCATTCCTCTTCAACTGTACTGCCTACTGCGCTATTCCTTATTGCTGTATCTATAGTGTTAGAGAACTTCAAACTTATCTCGTCATTCCTTAGTACTTCCGTATCCCACTTCTTTGCGTATTGATTCTTCCTGACTAATGTCTTTAACTTCAGCCTACTCTTCATCACTACTATATTGTGATCTGAGTCTATATCTGCTCCTGGGTACGCCTTACAATCCAGTATCTGATTTCGGAATCTCTGTCTGACCATGATGTAATCTAATTGAAATCTTCCCGTATCTCCCGGCCTTTTCCAAGTATACGTCCTCCTCTTGTGATTCTTCAACAGGGTATTAGCTATTACTAGCTGAAACTTTTTACAGAACTCAGTTAGTCTTTCTTCTCTTTCATTCCTTGTCCCAAGCCCATATTCTCCTGTAACCTTTTCTTCTACTCCTTCCCCTACAACTGCATTCCAGTCGCTCGTGACTATTAGATTTTCGTCCCCCTTTACATATTGCATTACCCTTTCAATATCCTCATACACTTTCTCTATCTGTTCATCTTCAGCTTGCGACGTCGGCATGTATACCTGAACTATCGTTGTCGGTGTTGGTCTGCTGTCGATTCTGATTAGAACAAGACGGTCACTGAACCGTTCACAGTAACACACCCTCTGCCCTACCTTCCTATTCATAACGAATCCTACACCTGTTATACCATTTTCTGCTGCTGTTGATATTACCCGATACTCATCTGACCAGAAATCCTTGTCTTCCTTCACTTGACTGACCCCTACTATATCTAGATTGAGCCTTTGCATTTCCCTTTTCAGATTTTCTAGTTTCCCTACCACGTTCAAGCTTCTGACATTCCACGCCCCGACTCGTAGAACGTTATCCTTTCGTTGATTATTCAATCTTTTTCTCACGGTAACCTCCCCCTTGGCAGTCCCCTCCCGGAGATCCGAATGGGAGACTATTCCGGAATCTTTTGCCAATGGAGAGATCATCATGACACTTCTTGAATTACAGGCCACATGTCCTGTGAATACACGTTACGTGTCTTTAATGCAGTGGTTTCCATTGCCTTCTGCATCCTCATGTCGTTGATCATTGCTGATTCTTCCGCCTTTAGGGGCAATTTCCCACCCCTAGGACAAGAGAGTGCCCTGAACCTCTATCCGCTCCTCCGCCCTCTTTGACAAGGCCGTTGGCAGAATGAGGTTGACTTCTTATGCCGGAAGTCTTCGGCCGCCAATGCTGATTATTTATCAAAATTTAGGCAGTGGCGGGGATCGAACCCGGGACCGAAGATGTTTTTGATTAAGAATCAAAGACGCTAACCCCTTTTTTTTTTAATCTCATTTTGTTCGTGTTTGTTCGTTGTATCTGCTCGGGGCGGACGTCGCAAGACACCCGTTTAAGTTCGTTGTTGATCGATTAACTCAGTTTTTTTATTACAGAGGGCTGCTAACCCTCTGACCGAACACGCTGAGCTACCGTGCCGGCTGTGCGTAAACGCTGCTGCTCTCAGTCGTTAAGTGAAGGCCATTGGCCACTGCATTGATCACAGTGAGATACCTCCCACCACGGACAACGCAGTGGCCCTCAAATATGGCATTCTCGGCACAGTTTTGATACTGTGGATCTCACAATATTGAGTTTCCTAACGATTTCTGAAGTGGAATATCCCATGTATCTAGTTCCAACTACTACTGCGTGTTAAAATTTTGTTAATTCTCAGCGTGCTGCCGTGATCTTGCTGGGAACCTTTCCACACGAATCACCTGAGTGCAGACGACAGCTCCACCAGTGCACTGCCCGATTACATCTTGTGTACGCGATACCACCGCCATCTGTATACGTGCATATCGCTATCCCGTGACTTCTGTCACCTCAGTGTAAGAACATGTCAAAAGTGGAATGTTAAGTTTTGGATCCAATATACACTATCTGATCAAAAGCATATGGACACCCATATGTAATTCGGAACTGAGCACCAGATGTCGCAAGGGGCAGACCCGACAGTATAAAACGAGTTGGGGAATTTTGTGTCAGTACAGAAGTCGTAACAGCAGAGTGAGTCGCTCAGGAGAGCTCAGTGGCTTTGAATGTGGACTGGTCACTGCATGTCACCCTACCTCTGTGCTGTGTTGATGTCACCTGAGTAATAAATCTATCAGGGGCATTTCAAACCTTCTGAAGCTGCCCAGATCTACTGTTGGTGGTGCGATTATGAAGTGAGAATGCGAAGGAGCAACCATTGCTAAACTGAGACTGCGCAGACCTCATGTAGTGACAGACAGGGGACAATCGATCGTTGGGAAGGCTTGTTGTAAGAAATCGTATGAAATCGGTGGATGGAATCACTCTCGAGTTTCGAAGTGCTACCAGCGTACCAGCTAGCACAATGACTGTGCGTAGGGAGTTAAAAAGAATGAATGTGGTGCACGGGCTCAGCGTCCTCTCAAAAGCTACACGTCTCTGTAATGTTAGCAACATTCGAGTTGGTCTAAAGAGTGACGCCACATGACAGTGGCTGACTGGAAATGAGTGATTTGGATTGATGAACCATTCTACTCCCTGTGACAATCCGATGGAAACATTTGGGTCTGGCAAATGCAAGGAGAATGTTACCTGCCATCACGTGTAATGTCAGCAGTGAAGTACGGAGAAGGTGGTGTTACAGTACAGTGCGTTTTTCAGGGTTAGGGTCTGGTCCCCATGCTGTGCTTAAGAAAAGGATAATTGTTGAGGGATATGAACAGATTTTACATCATCGTGTACTGCATACACTAGACTAACAATTCAGAGACGATGATTGTATGAGCATGACACTGCACCCTGCCATAAAGCAGAGTCTGTGAAGCACTGGTTTGTGGACGCTCCTGAAATGGACTGGGCTGCCCCGAGTCAATATACAGGGTGGTCCATTGATAGTGACTGTGCCAAATATCTCACGAAATAAGAGTCAAACGAAAAAACTACAAAGAACGAATCTTGTCTTGCTTGAAGGGGGAAACGAGATGGCCCTATGGTTGGCCCGCTAGATGGCGCTGCCATAGGTCAAACGAATATCAACTGCGTTTCTTTAAATAGGAACCCCCGTTTTTTATTACATATTCGTGTAGTACCTAAAGAAATATGAATGTTTTAGTTGGACCACTTTTTTCGCTTTGTGATAGATGGTGCTGAGTCACAAACGTATAAGTACGTGGTATCACGTAACATTCTGCCAGTGCGGGCGGTATTTGCTTCCTGATACATTACCCGTGTTAAAATGGACCGTTTACCAATTGCGGAAGAGGTCGATATCGTGTTGATGTATGGCTATTGTGATCAAAATGCCCAACGGGCGTGTGCTATGTATGCTGCTCGGTATCCTGGTCGACATCATCTGAGTGTCCGGACCGTTCGCCGGATAGTTGCGTTATTTAAGGAAACGGGAAGTGATCAGCCACATGTGAAACGTCAACCACGACATGTAACAAACGATGATGCCCAAGTAAGTGTTTTAGCTGCTGTCGCAGCTAATCCGCACATCAGTAGCAGACAAATTGCGCGAGAGTCGGGAATTTCAAAAACGTCAGTGTTGAGAATGTTACAGCAACACCGATTGCACCCGTACCGTATTTCTATGCACCAGGAATTGCATGGCGACGACTTTGAACGTCGTGTTCAGTTCTGCCGCTGGGCACAAAAGAAATTACGGGACGATGACAGACTTTTTGCACGCGTTCTATTTGCGGCGAAGCGACATTCACCAACAGCGATAACGTAAACCGGCATAATATGCACTATTGGGCAACGGAAAATCCACGATGGCTGCGACAAGTGGAACATGAGCGACCTTGGCAGGTTAATGTATGGTGCAGCATTACGGGAGGAAGGATAATTGGCCTCCATTTTATCGTTGGCAATCTAAATGGCGCAATGTATGCTGATTTCCTACGTAATGTTCTACCGATGTTACTGCAAGATGTTTCACTGCATAACAGAATGGCGATGTACTTGCAACACGATGTATGTCCGGCACATAGCTAGCGTGCGGTTGAAGCGGTATCGAGTAGCATATTTCATGGCAGGTGGATTGGTCGTCGAAGCACCACACCGTGGCCCGCACGTTCACCGGACCTGACGTCCCCGGATTTCTTTCTGTGGGGAAAGTTGAACGATATTTGCTATTGTGATCCACTGACAACGCCTGACAACATGCGTCAGCGCATTGTCAGTGCATGTGCGAACATTACAGAAGGCGAACTACTCACTGTTGAGAGCAATGCCATTACACGTATTGCAAAATGCATTGAGTATTATGGACATCACTTTGAGCATTTATTGCATTAATGTGGTATTTACAGGTAATGACGCTGTAACGTCATGCGTTCTCAGAAATGATAAGTTCACAAAGGTACATGTATCACATTGGAACAACCGAAATAAAATGTTCAAACGTACCTACGTTCTGCATTTTAATTTAAAAAACCTACCTGTTACCAACTGTTCGTCTAAAATTGTGAGCCATATGTTTGTGACTGTTACAGCGCCATCTATCCCAAAGCGAAAAAAGTGGTCCAACTAAAACATTCATATTTCTTTAGATACTACACGAATATGTAATTTAAAAAAATGGGGGTTCCTATTTAAAGAAACGCAGTTGATATTCGTTTGACCTATGGCAGCGCCATCTAGCAGGCCAACCATTGCGCCATCTGGTTTCCCCCTTCAAGTTAGACGAGTTTCGTTCTTTGTAGTTTTTTCGTTTGATGCTTATTTCGTGAGATACTTGGCCCGGTCACTATCAATGGACCACCCTGTATAAGGATGGTCCCATAAGTACCCAGCTGACCAAGAGATAGCAGTCGTTATTGAAAAATATCTCTGGATCAGAAAGTATACCATCTATGAAGCATATGTTTCAAGTTTCAAGACGCCACATTGTTTAGTATTTGTTTGGCAGCCATCAATAGTGAACATTGTGAGTGAACCTGTGAAAATGGAGAAAACTGTTAATCGTTATGTGATACAATTCTACTTTGAGAGAGTCTGCTCCTTCTTTGACACCAGTAAAATATTGGGTAGCTGAGTTTAAACGAGGCGGTACGAGCTGCCAAGACGAGCATCGCAGTGGTCGACCAAATGAGGTGGCGACTCGATAAATGGTGAAGAAAATCCATGAAGCGGTACTGGATGATTGTAGACTGAAAGTGTGCGAGCTAGCAGACATGGTAGGCATTTCAAATGTGCGGTACATAGCATGTTATCTGAAAATTAGGACACGAAAAAACTGTGTGCAAGGTTTGTGCCCCGTTTGTTCACATCACATGATGTCGGCAGTTAATGGCTGTTTTGAAAAGTTTCACTGTTCTCATTATAGAAAGGGTATCGAACTTATTGAATATCGCTGGGAAAAGTGTATAGAGCTGAAAGGAGATTATCTTAAAAGATAAATACTTTTTTCCAATTTTTTTTTGTTTTCTCTGTTGGGAGGGTACTTATGGGACCATCTTCGTACAGACATTAACACACACAAATCAAATTTTTCAGTCATCGTCCGACCTGACTCCAAAGGAAGCCATTTTGGGATGAGATAGAACATCAACTTCGCTCCAGATGCCAGCATCCAGTATCACTACCTTCTCTGGTTTTGCCTCTTGGACCAGAATGTGATCCTATTGCTCCAAAGACATTCAGACACCTCACTGAAGGTGTCCCCAGCGGAGTTCTTTACGTCATAAAGCCGAAGCTAAAAACACCACATACACTACTGGCCACTAAAATTGCTACACCACGAAGATGACGTGCTACAGACGCGAAATTTAACCGACAGGAAGAAGATGCTGTGATATGCAGATGATTAGCTTTTCAGAGCATTCACACAAAGTTGGCGCCGGTGGAGACACCTACAACGTGCTGACACGAGGAAAGTTTCCAACCGATTTCTCATACACAAACAGCAGTTGACCGGCGTTGCCTGGTGAAACGTTGTTGTGATGCCTCGTGTAAGGAGGAGAAATGCGCACCATCACGTTTCCGACTTTGATAAACGTCGGATTGTAGCTTATCGCAATTGCGGTTTATCGTACCGCGACATTGCTGCTCGCGTTGGTCGATATCCAATGACTGTTAGCAGGATATGGAATCGGTGGGTTCAGGAGGGTAATACGGAACGCCGTGCTGGATCCCAATGGCCTCGTATCACTAGCAGTCGAGATGACAGGCATCTTATCTGCACGGCTGTAACAGATCGTGCATCCACGTCTCGATCCCTGAATCAACAGATGAGGACGTTTGCAAGACAAAAACCATCTGCACGAACAGTTCAACGACGTTTGCAGCAGCATGGACTATCGACTCGGAGACCCTGGTTCCGGTTACCCTTGACACTGCATCACAGACAGGAGCGCCTGCGATGGTGTACTCGACGACGAACCTGGGTGCAGGAATGGCAAAACGTCATTTTTTCGGATGAATCCTGGTTCTGTTTAAAGCATCGTGATCGTCCCATTCGTGTTTGGCGACATCGCGGTGAACGCACATTGGAAGCGTGTATTCATCGCTATACTGGCGTATCACCCAACGTGATAGTATGGGGTGCCATCGGTTACACGCCTCGGTCGCCTCTAGTTTGCATTGACGGCACTTTGAACCGTGGACGCTACATTTCAGATGTGTTACGACCCGTGGCTCTACCCTTCATTCGATCCCTGCGAAACACTACATTTCAGCAGGATAATGCACGACCACATGATGCAGGTCTTGTATAGGCGTTTCTGGATACAGAAAATGTTCGACTGCTGCCCTGACCAGCACATTCTCCAGATCTCTCACCAATTGAAAATGTCTGGTCAATGGTGGCCGAGCAACTGGCTCATCACAATACGCCAGTCACTACTCTTGATGAACTGTGATATCGTGTTGAAGCTGCATGGCAACTGTACCTGTACACGCCATCCGAGCTCTGTTTGACTCAATGCCCAGGCGCATCAAGGCCGTTATTACGGCCAGAGGTGGCTGTTCTAGGTACTGATTTCTCACGATCTATGAGTCCAAATTGCTTGAAAATGTAATCACATGTCAGTTCTAGTATAATATACTTGTCCAATGAATACCCGTTTATCATCTGCATTTCTTGTTGGTGTAGCAATTTTAATGGCCAGTAGTGTATTAATGTCCACTAATAGGTGTCCACATACTTTTGATCAGATAGCGTACGTCTTGAAAATTTGATGAAAACGTGTACTACACCCACAGTAATCGAAATTACAAGCAGTTTCTGACTGACTGATAATAATTCATGATGGAAGTAAAAAACTTATAGTACTTCGAAATCAGACATACAGAAAAACAAATGAGTTCAGATTCAAAAGTATAGTTCCACAACACTGATAATGACTGTAAAGCCACTGTGGAAGTTTGTGAACATGCAGACATATGAAAACGTGGAAAAAAAACCATATATAAACTAATTTAGTATTTCAAAAACTGTCGCCCATAACATTTATCCCACTGTGAGACAAAACAGTCAGTGCCTTCATGGAAATAGTTTTCGGTTAGCTACAGCGGTAAGATTGTACTGAGGTGTACACATCTTTGTCCAAAGCAAACCGATGACCACGAAAGTCTTTCTTCAGGGCTCCAAAAATATGGAAATTGCATGGGGAGATATGGAGACTGTATGGAGGATGTTTGAGGACTTCCCAGAGAAACTTCTGGAGAAACCTTTGCAGCAAGTGGCCTGGCATTCTCCCGCAGCAGAATGGTGTTACCCTTCAACATTTAAGCTTGCTGACGAGCTTTCCGCTGTGTCTTAACTTTGGCGCCATGTTCCGGAATGTCAATGAGCAGCAGGTGCTGGCAGTTAAAAATTAAGGTCATCATGACTTTCCCCGAGACAGGTTTTGTGCTGTTACAGTATGTTACACCATATATAAGGAGAAATGACATTGTAATGGGAAAATCAGTAAAAACACTTACAGCATCAATGAGATACTTGACAACTGGCGGAAGGTACTATGCTTATCCGAAATTTTCTGCTGTGTGAACACCTTCGTTGAGCCACATCATTCTGAAAACACATCTTGCCATACATGTAGCACTTATCTGGTCGATTCATCTGGGCTGCATTAGTTGAAGCGCTGCCAGACTTCGCATAGGCCGAATACCGACATTAACACCGACACGTTTTTCCGTCACCGATTCATCCACATGCAAGGATTTGTCTGTGAAAACAATGTATGTTCAGATAAGTCCGTGCAAATATCTGGACCCGTAAAGGGTGCTTAATGTTTACATTCGCGCCATATTTAAGCGCACTTTGGCATATTCAGCGCCGTTTTCGTCATAAAAACTAAAACTGCAACACACGTTCCGAAAGCGTTGATTAGGGAATGGACAAGTCTCCGACGAGTATTTTTATGTAGGTATATTACGCACATTTGTCGCACACAAACTATGAAAAATGCAAGGGGATGTTCCACTATGTAACATCTACCGACTGTTCCACGATATATCGTGCAAACTGGCGGAAGTCGTTAACTAGCTTCCACGATACTTCGGAGCAGAGTCTTCTAGCCATCTTCAGACACCCTTTTACCAGTATACGCTAGGTCTTGGCTATGGCAAGAAGATACGGCGTCCACATATTGCCGGCAGTTCGCCCGAAATTTCAGAAACAGTTTTATGCATGTGTAATATTAAAACTTTCTTTACAGTGCCAATGTCAGGTATGAACACCGTAATTCAGTTGGAAAAATGCAGTACGAAATTGTTAGTGGCAAACTGCAACTTGTGACACAAAAAGGAAAAACACTGCAAGTGCTTAACTAGCAGACGCTTGTAATGTCAAAGTATTTCCAACCTCAAAGCACGATATGCACTCGTGCCAACATCAAAATGCAGACAGGCGACAGCCATTTGTTGAGTAATGTAAATTATGCGGGTTACTATTTTCAAACATTCTCTGTTTACTCGTAACAGTTGCGTTCGCTATATGTAAATAACATGTTCTATTATACAAAAATGATCTTAGCTTTATTGGTTTGTATAATGTCGAATGGTTATATCAACTCTGAAAACGTGGTAACATGTACTTTGAATCTGGCATGTCGTGTTCTAACCTATGTAGATAGTAATTTGTGAGAGGTTGTGTCATTGTTACACCTAATTGCATAGGATTTTATGATTAGATCTGTGTATATCTTTCATTGATATAGGAGTCATATTTATAATTTACCTTAGCAGTAGCGAAATATTTATATACTGAAGAACATGGGTAGCCCAGCTGTTATTAACGGAGAACTCGTGAGTAAATAAGATTATTATTGTGTATATATGTATTTATAATACCGGCAGATTTTGAATCATTAATTCTAAATTTTTTGCTCGTTAACTATTATTCGATGTCACCGAAATAATGGCAGGAATGTCAAGTGGTTAAGTAACGTTAATTCTAGTTTTATTGCTACATTTATCAAGTGTGTTACTCCACTCGTCATGTGTGTTACTCCACACAATTTGTGTACCTGCTTTGATATGCAGTAACGCTCCTTTTAACAAATTGGTTTATAATTTCTTATAGGACTTGACGAAGTTGACACCCCTCTCACCTGAAGTCATAAGTAAACAGGCTACAATTAATATCGGTATGTATACATTAGCTTTAAAATATACTTTCATCTGTCATTATAGTTTCGTAACTTAGTTTTCAAACATTCACGGGTACAGTTACTCTTGAATCGTTATGAGAGCTTTATAAGTAGTTTTTTAACATTTCTAAGACCCTGACTTCAACCATAGCTATTTTGTGTAATACGGAAACCCAATGTAAAAAAATAGTGTGCACACACAACATTTTTCCGCTGTTTATAAATGAATTTGTTGGATATTTCGCAGACTCCATAACAAAAGTTGTGTGTCAACTGATCTAGTGTGAAAGATACCGATAATTCGCAGCTGGACAATCTGTTTTGTTGAAATTTGTATGAACTCCTCAAGTTTCAGCTTTGTGTGTTGTTTAATGTAATTTCTAGAGCAGTTTTCTCAAGGGAACTTTCTTCGCAATTTTAAACATGCGAAAAGGACCCTAAAGTTCACTTTTCACAGACCCAATATGGCTACTAGCCATCCTGATATTTTTTGTGCAGGATAAGAATAATACCAGAAACCAATCCTCATGGCACAATTTCTCTCCAGCTTTGCTTAAAAAAATTGTTGCAACAAATTTTGCTCAATTTTTTAAACGAATAGTTGCCCATAGTGTGTAAAAGGCACTGAAACATGGTCCTTTGTCAGTGCAGTTAATCTTCCTGTAGTAAAATTAATAAATTAAGAACTTTGCTACAAAAAGTTCATTATGTGTTTACAACTTTTAAAATTACCAAATACACCAAATTTGACCTAGCTATATTTAACACCATGTATCTCAAAATGGACAACTCTCATTTTATAAATCTTAACTCCACTGAAGATTAAACACTTTATTTTCATATAGGTGCCCTTTCAGTTAAGTTGCAGAAGTTTGATCTAATTTGGCATTAATTCCAAGGTCAGTCTGTACCAGAATTTATAACTTCACAAAGATAAAGCAGCATGTACATTTATAATTGCTGTATCGCCCATTCCAGCCCAAAGTGCATTTGTGCGTGCATGCGGTCGTTCGTTTGTTCGTTCGTTCGTGTGTTCAAAGTTTTGATAATGTTCTGTTCCCCATATTTTTGCAGGAACCATTGGTCATGTAGCGCACGGCAAATCAACTGTGGTAAAAGCAATCTCTGGGGTGCAGACTGTCAGATTCAAAAATGAACTTGAACGGAACATTACGATTAAGCTTGGTTTGTATCTCTTATTATTATTATTATTATTATTATTATTATTATAAAGCTGTTTCATATTATTGTATTACATATTAATGGCTTCAGAAGCAGAATCTTGCTGTGGCTGTTACTGTTGGCCTAGATGTCATGTGATACATTGTGAAAGATGATGATGATGATGATGATGATGATTGGTTTGTTGGGCGCTCAACTGCACGCTCATCAGTGCTTGTACAAATTCCCAATTTTCACACATTCCAATCTAACCATTGTCACGAATGATGATAACACAAGCACCCAGTCCCCGGGCAAAAAGATCCCCAACCTGGCTGGAATTGAACCCAGTAGCCCATGATCCAGAGGCAGTGACGCTAGCCACTATACCACGAGCTGTGGACGGACTCGAGGTCTCAAGACCCGCCAGCACTAAGATATAGGATGCTCAATGACAGTGCTTTATTGTGTAAGTTTTCCACAGAATATTGATCTTTGAGCAGTCTTCAACATGAGTAAAATTTTCTTGGTATGAGGCATACAACTTTTTTGGGGGGTGGGGAGATGAACACCAATATTTAAGCCATTCTTACAAGAAGATTGCATCAAGTTGACAATATATAATTACTAAAATTACATCACTTTTTAAGGAATTCAGTTTCAGGTTAATCTATTTTGATTGAACAATTGAATCTAGAATTTAATAATGATCATATTATGAAACGTATACATTGCTACTTACTGAATAGCGGAGATGCTGATGTGTATCTGTTATGCAGCAACTGACTAAAATGTACATAAATTTGTGATTCATTATTTGTTAATTAACATTTATAGTAGTTAATAAACATGAAATTTAAATAAAAATAGGAAAGAGTTGGCAAAATGGGTCGACAGAAGCGTCCGATCCCACGCGTCTGCTTTGACCCGTGACTTAAGGGTGTTGTCGTGTGTGACGTCATGACGGCGCGGAGTTTGGTTTGAGTGTGGCTGTCTCCAGTTCTGTTTTATCTTATTTTATTTACTTTTCTGATCTGTTCGTTCTATCTCATGAGGATTTTTTTAAATTTAAAAACACTTATTACTTATTTTAATTATCTGTTTTCTCGAATTTCTGTTTCAGTTTATTATATTATCTTTCTGATCTGTTCATTCTATCCCGTGAGATTTTTTTTTTTTTTTTTTTTTTTTTTTTTTTTTTTTTTTTTTTTTAAGACAAAAAACACTAATCAGCTACTGAAGCATCTTTATCTTCTATGGGTTGCAGGGGTTACGACCCCTGGGGAGGTGTGTGGGTATTCATGCATGGCTGTCTTCACTTACACGTTGTAGCTACGCAAGGCGTCTAAATTTGTTTATATTTAGTTTGCCCCCAACCCAAAACACCCCATTTCCCGCGCTTGTCCCGTTAGTGTCATTAGGCTTCTTGTGGAAAGTGTGTGTGTTTGTTTTTGTTTCCGCCGTATGGAAAGGTGGAACATCGGTTGCTATCATTAGATTTGATTCTTGAAATATATACAGATACAAAGGTTTACAAGACAATAGATCTACAATACAATGACTAGTCCATAGATGAGCCCTGACCACTATGAAAGTCTGTAGATGTTATGAAGTTGCGCGCGTGCCCCCCCCCCCCCCCCACACACACACACACACACACACACACACACACACACACACACACACACACACACAAAATGGTCTCAAGTACATGGATGTTTGAACTTAAGTAGACCCACTGCTGGAGTTCCACAGAGGATGTTTGTGCACCATCGGCAGTGGCACAAACGTTAGTGGCAGTGACCTCATGCCGGGGTGTTACCTGTCGGAAATGTGGCGACATCACTGGCGGTGCACCTATTTTGAAGTTTGTCCGACCGGGTGGTGACTGATACCACAGTTTCCTTTATTGGTTACCCCGTGTACATATTGAATAACTCCAGGAACACGTAACAACCCATTTTACCCTCTTCTGAACTACTGCCAGCTTTTCATGTCCTTAGACTGTTATAACTACTGTTTTATCCCTGCTACCTCCTGATTTCAAAGAGTGTATTGCAGCCATCATTGTCCAGACCATTCTGTTAATCTACAAACAATGTAATTGTATGTTTGCCTTTCTTTAATCCATCCTCTAAGATAAGTCATAGTTAATATTGCCTCGTGTGTTCCTACATTGCTCCAGAACCCAGAATGATCATTTGTATGTAATAGGAAGTCTCAGTAGTGGTGACACATTGATCTGGTGCGTGGATTGCAGTTTGGGAGAAGATGATAGTCTAATTAGCTGTGAACAAAAGACAGTGCTTTAACCAGAAACACAGTTTATTCACTTATTATTTAACATTAAAAACTTGTATCGGCTCCTGCAATCAGAAGTGTGTCATGTTGTCATTGCTCACTGAATCCGTCATCAGTCTACACTTCAGAGTAGATGCGTGGATGGAGTTTTAGCAGATGTTGTACCCAATACATTATTTTATGAGGCTTCCAGTATGTCTGTCTGCATGAAAGACAACTGATTGGATGTGAAATAGTTCTTTATTCCTATATATTCTTATTTTTCCTGACCTTAGCCTGCATCCTCACAGGGCTGTCATGTTATTGTGGATTTGGGAATGTTAGTGACAGAACTTGGTTGGCTGCAGTTCCTGTTTCCACCTCTTTTCACCCAGGGGATAGAATTTGTGTACCTCAACTGTCTGTGTCCCATTTGAAAGTGTGGAAAAATGTTCAAAATTTTTGTGAATCATATAACTGATTCAACAATATAGGAAAAGATGGATTGTTTGATTGTAAAGAAGACATGTTGAGCTGCAGACAGACAAAGTTAAGACACTTACATAGAGCTTTTCGCCACAGCCTTATAACATTGATTGTCTGTGCTGTTCAACTATTACTTAGGGCTGCCAACATAATTTAATTTCTGCATCACGTACATACTAGTAGTGCGTCGTAAATCAGAGGCAGGGAATAAGAATATAGGTAGGGGAAGGGCGACATGCGCGAGTAACAGTTCAGTAAGCAGTCGTAGAGTGGACCGACATTCGGATAATTGCTGCTCTACTGTACTTAATTGCAACTCCACCCCTTAAGTTTTGTACAATTTAATGTGTAACCAGAATTTAATGATATTTTTTAAGTGCTCCATTGGTGCTTCACACTTCTTACTGTTCAGGGTCAATTAGCACTTTTCACACCCTTCAGGTAGCTGGTCTAAATCATTTTGTAAATTGGTTTTGATTTTGTGATGACTTTACTAAACAGTAAACAGCAACATCATCTGCAAACAATCTATAGGTATATGTTTTGCTGAAGTTAGGAATTACCCCAGAATATTATCCGGTGGTATGTTGTTGTTGTTGTTGTTGTTGTTGTTGTGGTCTTAAGTCCTGAGACTGGTTTTATGCAGCTCTCCATGCTACTCTATCCTGTGCAAGCTTCTTCATCTCCCAGTACCTACTGCAACCTACATCCTTCTGAATCTGCTTAGTGTATTCATCTCTTGGTCTCCCTCTACGATTTTTACCCTCCACGCTGCCCTCCAATGCTAAATTTGTGATCCCTTGATACCTCAAAACATGCCCTACCAACCGATCCCTTCTTCTAGTCAAGTTGTGCCACAAACTTCTCTTCTCCCCAATTCTATTCAATACCTCCTCATTAGTTACGTGATCTACCCACCTTATCTTCAGCATTCTTCTGTAGCACCACATTCCAAAAGCTTCTATTCTCTTCTTGTCCAAACTAGTTATCATCCATGTTTCACTTCCATTCATGGCTACACTCCATACAAACACTTTCAGAAACGACTTCCTGACACTTAAATCTATACTCGATGTTAACAAATTTCTCTTCTTCAGAAACGATTTCCTTGCCATTGGCAGTCTACATTTTATATCCTCTCTGCTTCGACCATCATCAGTTATTTTACTCCCTAAATAGCAAAACTCCTTTACTACTTTAAGTGTCTCATTTCCTAATCTAATTCCCTCAGCATCACCCGATTTAATTTGACTACATTCCATTATCCTCGTTTTGCTTTTGTTGATATTCATCTTATATCCTCCTTTCAAGACACTGTCCATTCCGTTCAACTGCTCTTCCAAGTCCTTTGCTGTCTCTGACAGAATTACAATGTCATCGGCGAACCTCAAAAGTTTTTACTTCTTCTCCATGAATTTTAATACCAACGCCACATTCCACCTATGTGGAATGTTATTGAATGAGAATATGCAAAATACTTTGAAATACTGAATTCTGTGTCCCTGATGGTGGCTGTCACTGTTGTGGTAGATGTAACTGAACCTAAGTGTTCAGCAGGACTGCTGTGTTGTTTTTTCTGTTTGTAGCGGGAATGAAGGAAAATTAGGATGGAGCACTGTATCGACAAATGAGTAATTAGTTACAGAGCGCGATCTCGGATTCGAGAAGTTCGGCAGAGGAAATTGGCCGTGTCCTTCTCAAAGAAACCATTCCCAGTGTTCGCCTTATCATTTTGGGCAAACTGGTGAAACTAGGATTTCAACCACTGCCCTCCCGAAAGTGAGCCCAGTGTGCTAAACACTGCCTTAGCCAACTGGCTCAGTTTTTTCCAATTTAAATTTTCATCACAAGAACTTAGAAATACAAGGTGCAGCTGAAAAGTTCGGTAGATGGTCTCAAAAAGTAAAGGAAACAAGAGTTACAAACCAAGAACTGTGGTCACGCGTTGTTGGAACAAACCAAGAACTGTGGTCACGCATTGTTGGATATCCGCAATGTGTGCACATGTTGAACAGTAGTGCCTACACTGTCTTTGCTTATCTTAAACTGTTTTGCTGCCATTATTAAAGACAACTGCTGATCGTCTGCAAGCATCCATCACACTTATATCATTGCAAAATGTAGCAATGCGTTAATGTGAATTTTTGCTTCAAATTAGGGAAAATGGCATCGGAGACTCATTGAATGTTAGTACAAGTATACTGTGTTGAAGTAGTGAGTTAGAAGTGTCTGCTTGACTGTTTTAAATTCCTGAAAGATAGAAGTGTGGTGTTGAAAATGAGTCACATTTGGGTCAAGGTGCACAACTCCAAGACAGTGTGATGGATGCTTGCGGATGATCAGTGGCTGTGTTTGAAAATGAGAGCAGGAGAGCCGAAGATAAGCAAAGATGTTGCAAGAGCTATTGCTCGTGAACATTTGCAGACATTGTGGATATCCATCAAAATGTGACTAGGAACTACATCTGTGCTCTGCAAAGCACCGTGGAGTGCACGGCAAACAATACGGCCCACTGTACTAGTTACTAATGTTTTTTTCCCTTACCATTCACATATGGAATGCGGGAAGCACAATTGCTGAAAATTAAATGATTCTGCATATGCTGTGAGTAATCTAATCTTGTCCTCTCGATCCCAATGTGAGCAATATGTACAGAGTTGTAGTGTATTCTTAGGGTTATCATTGAAAGCCAGTTGTTGAAATTTTGTCAGGAGACTTTCTCAGTATAATTTATGCCTACCTGCAAGTGTCCACCAGTTCAGTTTCTTCAGCATCTCCGTAACACATTCCCAAGGGCCAGATGAACATTAGAGAATTCGTGCTGCCCATCTCTGTATACATTCAATATCGCCTGTTGGTCCTATTTGGTATGAGTTCCACACACTGTACCAGTGTTCGATAATGGGTTACACAAGTGATCTGTAAGAAGTCTCCTTTGCAGATGCATAGCACTTTTCCCCAGCAATAAACTGAAGTCTGCCACCTGCTGTATCCATGGCTGAGCCTATGTGATCATTCCAGTTCATATACCTACAAAATATTACACCACAGGTATTTGTAAGAGTAGGACGATTCCAACTGTGAGTCATTAATATCGTAGTCATAGCATACCATGTTTTTTTTCTATCTTTTTGCAAAGTCCACAGTTTTATATTTCTGAACAATTAAAGCAAGTTGCCATTCTGTGCACCACTTTGAGATCTTATGAAGATCTGACTGAATATTTGTGCAACTTCCTACAGACAATACATCATTATGGATAACTGCATCATCTGCAAAAAATTCTCAGGTTACTTTTAATATTTGGCTTTGGTTGGTTTTGGCTTCTTCCGACAGAAGACTTGAAGGGGAAGGAAGAGGTTTAGGAAAAGGGGTACTGTTGGGAAATGGCCCAGAACCTGTGTCGGGGGAGACTTACCAGATGGGATGAGAAGGAAAGACTGACTGTTTGGGATTGCACTGGATGAGATTTGAAGATGGAGACCTTAAAGGTGGAACACAGGATAATATGCTAGATAGTAATTATTGCTAAACATCATGCAAAAGTTAATAAGAATGAAAATCTAAATGCATTGTATGTAACAGAGGTGGGAGGAGGTTGGTGAATAATAATCGTGTCAGAATGTGAAACATGTAGAGAAGTAAAACTGATTGAAGAAAGGAGTAGTTACTTTAAAGAAAGGCTGAGACAGAAGGAAGTAATATAAATTAAGGCCAGGTGGGTGGCGAGAACCGAGGACATGTTGTAGAGCTAGTTTCCACGTGCAGAGTTCTGGGGAACTGGTGTCTGGGGGAAGAATCCAGGTGGCATTTGTGGTGGAACAGGCACTGAGGTCACGGCTGTCGGCTTGTAGAGCATGCTTTGCAACAGGGTATCGTGTTTGCAGAATGAGATTTTCACTCTGCAGCGGAGTGTGCGCTTAATCTGCCAGGAAGTTTCAGAGTATCATGTGTTGCCGGAATACATCCTATACCTATACCTCAAAATCGTCTCTTCCAAGCATTCCTCAGGTCCCTACAACATGACCATAATCTGCCCCCTGCAGAACTCAAGGCTCTACGTTCCCCAAAAGCTGACAACCCTTTCATTATCACCCTAGCAGACAAAGGGTCTAAGGCTGTGGTAGTTGACTGACAGGAGTGTGTTAGTGAAGGTCTGTGCCAGCTGTCTGACACCTCTACACACAGCATTTGCCATCAAGATCCCATCCCTGTGATTCAAACTGACCTGCTGTCCCTCCTTAAAGCTTCAGGCCCCTCACAAGGACTAACATCTCAATCCATACAACTTCCTACCCCATCCAAACCATGCTCTCCCACTTTTTACCTCCTTTGTAAGATCCAGAAACCCAATCATCCTGACCATCCTATGTTGCTGGCTTCAAAGCACTGCATTGATCAGCCTCAACAACCTATAGTAAAAAGACTCCTATATTAAAGAAACCAACCATTTCACAGATTGTCTGAAATC
This sequence comes from Schistocerca serialis cubense, assembly GCF_023864345.2. Classification (NCBI taxonomy): domain Eukaryota; kingdom Metazoa; phylum Arthropoda; class Insecta; order Orthoptera; family Acrididae; genus Schistocerca; species Schistocerca serialis. The sequence goes on along the minus strand of NC_064648.1, from coordinate 39,754,708 downwards.
CTAGTCTGTCTGACTCCCAGCACACCTTGCTTATCACCATTGATAAGGCTTGCATTCATTTTCTGACCATTGATTACATCTCTAATATTTGACTGTAACGTAATTCCTCAGATGTCAGTCTGAAGCCTGTCAAATGTTGCCAACATCCCCCCAAGTACATGTTCTGTCTCCTGCTGAACATTTCCTCAGTCAGTGCCCACCTGATTCCAAACCTATGACGTCCTTCCTGCCCACCTTAATCAACTTTATATTTGGTAACATTTACTTCACGTTTGAGGTGCAGACATACAAACAGCATTAGGGGTACGTACATGGGAACCAGCATGGCTCCCTCCTGTGCCAACCTTTTCATGGGTCGCTTGGAGGAGGACTTTCCTGGGACCCATAAGGCTTCGGGCCCTTGTTTGGCGTAGATACAAAGATGACATCTTTCGCGTAAGGACTCGTGGTGAGGCTGACAGGTTAAAATTCCTGTAATTTCTGAATACCTCCTCCCAGTTGAATTTCACGTGGTCCTATTCAGAATCCCATGCCACTTTCCACGATGTTGATCTTATCCTCACTGAGGGTCAGCTGCACATATCTGTCCACATTAAACCTACTAACAAACAACCGTGCTTACATTTTGACAGTTACTATCCTTTCCATGTCAAATGTTCCCTCACATACAGCCTTGGCATTAGAGGCAAATGTATTTGTTTGGATACAGCAATGTTCCACCACTCTAACATCAGCCTTCACTGGATGTTATTACCCCACCAGTCTAGATCAAAAGCAGTTTTCCCGGGCCATCACACTCAATCCTGTTACTGCTGACTCCTCCAAAAACATCACCAGAGCACACCACTTGAAATTCAGTATTATCCTGGTCTCGAATGCATTAATCGGCTACTTCGAAAAGGCCATGACTTCCTAAAATGATGCCCTGAAATGAGATCAGGTCTGTCTAAGATTTTGCCCATTACACCTACCTTACCCCTGTGAACATCCCTTGTGCAAGACTTGCCCTATGCACCCCTCTATGACCAGCCCTGTAACAGCCAAAAAAAGAAAAAAGAAAAAAAAAGCTATCAAAGGTGAAACAACATGTCATACACCAGCTCTTATGAAAACACCATTTGGCCTTCTGCATCGGCATGACCACCACCCATTTGTCTGTTAGGATGAGTGGGTGTAGGCAGAACGTGTACACCAGCAACACACAATACCCTGTTGCAGAGCATGCTCTACAACATGACGGTTGTGACCTCGGTGCCTGTTCCACCACACACACCATCTGGATTCTTCCCCCAGACACCAGTTTCTCAGAACTATGTGCACGGGGGAACTAGCGTTACAACGTATCCTTGGTTCTTGTCACCCACCTGGCCTTAATTTACATTAATTTCTTCTGTCTCAACTTTTCTTCACAGTAACTACTCCTTTCTTCACTCTAATTTAGTTTTCCGCACCTTTCATTTTCTCACCTGTCTATTTTTCGCCATCCCCTCCGACCTCTGTTACACACAATGCACTTAGCTTTTCACTCTTATTAACTCTTGCACGATGTTTTGGCAATTATCTCTGCCTTGCATGTTATCCTATCTTCCACGTTTAAGCTCTCAGGTTTTCAAATCTCATCCGGTGCAGTCACCCGGCAGTCAGTCTTTCCTTCTCATCCCACCCAGTAAGTCTCCCCCGACCTGAGGTTTTGGCTGACTTACTAATTGTACCCCTTTTCCTAAACCTCTCCAGTTCTTTTCCTTCATCCCTCTTCCTTCCCCTTCAAATCTTCTGCCAGAAGAAAGAGCTGCTGGCTCTGAAAGGTTGCATAAGTAAAACCTTTTTTTAATGTGTGTGTTCTCCTGCTGCTGCTTGGTGAATAGATGTTTTTTTATCTGTTCAGTTACATTATATTGTCAAAAATTGATTATTTTTGTTGTTATATTAATATTGTGTTTAAGATCAATAATATACAAAATGAAAAGAAGAGTGCCAACACTCTTCCCTGGGGCACACCCAAAGTTACTTCTAAATCTGGCAATTACTCTCCATCCGATATAACATGCTGCGTCCTCCCTACCAAAAAGTCCTCAGTTGAGTCACAAATTTCAATTTATACCACATATGATTGTACTTTTGACAATAAGCTTAGGTGTGGTACTGAGTAAAATGCTTTTCAGAAATCATTAAATATTGCATCTACCCGACTGCCTTAATCCAAAGCTTTCACTATGTCATGTGAGAAAAGTGCGAGTTGGATTTCACGTGATGTATATTTTTGGAATCCATGGATGAAGTCATTCTGTTAGAGATAAATCATGTTTGAGCTTAGGTATGTTCTAAGATTCTACAATAAGTTGATGTTAAGGATAGCGGACAGTAGTTTCGTGGCACACTTCTAGTGCCCTTCTTGCAGATGGGTGTGACCTGTGTTTTTTTTTTTTTTCCAACTACTGGTGCAGTTTCTTGTTGGAGGATTCTACAATATGTAATAGAGGTGCTAACTTAGCTGCAAAATCAGTATAGAATCTGATAGGCTTTCCATCAGGTCCTGGAGATTTGTCCAGTCTTAACTATTTCATATGTGTCTCGGCACCACTGACACTGATACTTATTTCCCTCATCTTTTCACTTTTATGAGAATTAAATTTGGTCTATTCTCCTGGGTTTTGCCATGTAAAAGAACACCGAGCTAAGAATTTCAATTTTCGTTTTGTAACCCTCAATTTCAGTACCTGTCTCATCCACGAGTGACTAATTGCTAAATTAGATTCTACTAACAGCCTTTGCATATGACCAGAATTTCTTTGGGGTTTAAAGATCATTTGCCAAAATACTGCTACGGTAGTCTTTGCTCTCTTGACAGCCGAATGTGTTTCATTCAGCATCTCTCTATCTATTGTCCTGTGTTTTGTCATACCCGATTATGCTGTAGTCTCTGCTGCTTTAGAAATTTCTTTACTGTACTTGTATACCATGGAGGGTCCCTCCCATTTTGTTCTGCTGGGTACATATCTATCTCAGTGCATGGTCAACTATTTTTTTAAACTTGAGCCATAGTTCTTCTACATGCTCCTGCCCTGTGCTGAAAGTTTTAAGTTCCTCATTGAGATATCACACTACTGATTTTTTATTTACTTTATTGAACATATATATTTTTCTGATTGTTTTAGTTGTCCTTTGATAATCACTGTTGCCACACTTGGGTTATGGTCACTGATACCAGAGATCAGGTCTATTTGTTGCCATTAGATCCGATATATATCTGTCGTGAGTGGGGTTCCTATCTATCTGTTCTAGATAGCTTTCAGAGGAGGCATTTAGTAATGTTTCATAGGATCCCTTATCATGCCTACCACTAACAAAACTGTAATTTTCCCATTTAATTGTTGGATGATTAAAGTCTCCAGTGAAGATTATAGTATGATTGGGGAACTTACGTACAATCACACTCTAAAGTTTTTGGTTAGTTAAGGAGATGAGTGTGGTTGATGATATGAGGACCCATTACTATTTTATGCCCATCCCTGATACTGAGTCTTTCCCAAACAATCTCGTGACAACGGTGCTTTGAGCAGTTCCACAAGAAGTGTTTGCTGACATTTTCTGACAGCTTTACAACCAGTGTGAGAACTGTGATGTAGGCAGTGGTGATTACATTCAAGACCAGTAAAGGTATTTTGTGTGTAAATCTTGTTTCCTTTATTTTATGAGATCATTCACTGAACTTTTCGGATAGAGCTTGTCTCTGCACTGTGTTATTTTTGGTTGGAACTCTGTATTAATAGGAAGAGGGGAATTTGATTGTATAAAACTAAATGAGTTTGTGGTTTCCTAATTTAAAAACCTTTGTGCCAAACTAAATAACAAGTTGAACCAAAACATCACTTACTATTTAGTTAGTTTTCAGTCACAGTTGCATATAATCCTCAGTGGTCACTAATCTCAAACGGTTGCATTCATATGCAAACCATTGATTGATTTGACTGTAACATAATTCCTCTGTTACATTCCACAGTTGTCCGTCTGAAGCCTATTAAATGTTGCATTGTAAGTATGCTACAGGCAAATAATAGAAATGTAGGTAAAGGTTGAAAATGAACACAAGTGTTTTGAAACTAGCACCATTAAAGATTGTACACAACTGTGATGGAAAACTAAGTAAATTGCGTTGCTGGTTTTTGATGCCAAAACATTTTGGAATTCCCAAAAACACAGTTTACTTTATTTGCTGCTGCTTCTTTGCTTCACTTGACAATAATGTTCTGTCACCTGCAGAAAGACAGAGGAGGTACAGGTCTATGCCCATGATAGATGTTTTTTAGTCTAGGCAGTAGTTTGCGGTACTCTCATGAACACTTTCCAGTCAGTAAGCATGTAGGGTAATCAGACTGTGTTCAGAGTAAAGACAGTTCAACTGTAACAATTTTATCAGTAAATTGTCAAAATATTCGTAACAAAGTTCCCGTATTTACTGCCTTCCCGGAAAGTTCTAGGCCTTGAATTATTCTTGGGACTGAGAGCTGGCGAAAACACAAAGTAAAAATCTATGAGATATTTAGCAAGTCGTGGAATGTTTTATCGGAAAGACAGGTTGGACAACATAGAAGCGGCAGTGTTCACTGTTGTCGACAAATATATTGTCTCCTCTTAGCCTGAAACTGAATGTGATAGTGAAGTTATCTGGTAATGTATGTCACGTCTAAGTGAAACAAAGTAAATTGTTAAATGTTTTTGCCAACCACACGAATCGTCTGTGACAGTTCAAAGAAAGTCTATGGTTAGAGGTCTGCGCGGATAAGAAAAGTGCAATCCGCATCCGCACTGCATCCGCGAGGTACTAATCCGCATCCACAGCAATTAATCCGCATCCGCAAGTTCCTTATCCGCATATATTTAAGTTTTGAATGAGTAATTAATAGTAATAGACAGTGGTACTTAGAATTATGGTATGTAATGACATAGTTATTGTTAGGGTGCCATTTCTGCGACAACTTAACTACTTTTGACTTCTTAAATCACAGGAAATGCTCTATACCTACTCTAAAGCAGACCATTCCAAACAGGAAAGCATTGGCGCTTCGGAGCACACACAGTAGCGGCTCGGATCTCGTGAGATTGGAAACGCTATTTAAAAAAATAAAATTCAATGTAATAGTATTAAATGATGAAAATACAAGTATAAAAACAATTATATTTCGCTGCTCTTGTGCCAAGGCAGCTGAAAATGACGATGGTTTTAAACTGTTACTAGCACATTGCATCATTTACAGACAGTTTTTTTGTACTCACTGCTTGGATGTGTCAAATTTTTGAAGCCATGTAGTCTCCAGAAACCCAGATCCACACGCAACTTCGAATGGTGAAATGTCTTTGCTGACAATATTGATAAGTTTTTCTGTCGCGGCTGTCTTCAAATTTGGTGGAACTTCAGGAAATTTCACGTCTCTCTTGGTATTTAAATAAGTAATTATGCTACTTTGTCCAGCATCACACGAATGTTTTAGCAAATTTGAAGTTCCACTTTTGTGTCTAGTGTAGGAATATACTTTTTTACATGCAAAACAAGCCACTATATCTTTTATCTTTTCGTTGCCATCGAATACGTATCCGAATTTTTTCCAAATTGGCGATTTCAATTTGTTTTCCCTTCACTAATGTAAAATCACCTTTTTTCACCTTACACGAAATTGTATCCATTTGAAGAAAGAACTCTCACTGATATTTGCTACGATGCATGTTGTCACTCGGTCACTGCAAAGCGCTAACTGAAGGCAGCGGAAAATTGCAACGGGCACCTGTCTGGTAGACAGTGGGCAGGTTTGCCACCCAGAGAGCACTTCACAGGCAGCACAAAAGACACGGTCGCGGAAACGGATTAGACGCTGTTCTCTTGGGTACAGCTTGGGTACAGCTACGTCGGTCATAGCCAGGGGCTGAGGACAACAGACATCCGCTCTACCCGGGCCGTGCAAGGTTCCAAGAATGTCAACAGACTTGAAGTTTTCAACTAACATTGCAACATACGTACTGGGCAGATGCCTTGCTCATTATCCGCAGATGACCCGCGGATATCCGCACTGGTCGCGATTTTATCCGCCAAGTAACAAATACCTCGGATATCCGCATCCGCGCAGACCTCTATCTATGGTCAATATGAGAGTCATTCAATGACAGTTTATGGTCACTATGTAAAGGATAGTTGCTACTCACCATATAGCAGAGATGCCGAGTTGCAGATAGGCACAATAAAAGACAGTTACAAAATGAGCTTTCGGCCAATAAGGCCTTTGTCGAAAACACACACACACACACGTGAGTGCATGCATGCGTGCACACAGTCACTGTAACGCAACTCACACACAAATGTCCACTGTCTCTGGCAGCTGAAGCCAGACGTGTGTATGTGTGTGTGCACGCGTGCGCTAGTGAGTGTGTGTGTGGGGGGGGGGGGGGGGGTGTTGTCTTTTTTTTTGACAAAGGCCTTGTTACATTCCATCATGGATTTTCCAAAGTCTGTGGTCATTGTGCGTAAATACCCGGATCGTTCGATACTAGTTGGTGTCACTCTAACCTACGGAGTATAGGCTGGGACATGTATGGATTCATTGCAGGATTACAGTCAGTCAGTCTTGTGAAGTACTTTTGAACACATTTTCCGAAAATTGTTTTGAACAGCTAGTTTGGCAGCCCACTGCAATGGAAGCATCTCAGACCATGTAGCTACAAACAGATTGGACCTTGTCAATGGTGTCAGTGTAGAGACTGGAAGTAATGATCATGATGTCATCATAACAGCTATCGTTATGAAAATTAATAAATAAGTCAAGAAGGCTAGGCGAGTGTTTCTGTTAGAAAGAGAAGATAAGCAGTTGCCAGCATCTCATTTGGACAGTGAACTGCAATCATTTACTTCCAGAATGGTGGCCATAGAGGAATTGTGGCAAAGTTTAAACAGATCATAAATTGTGCTCTGGGCAAGTATGTACCTAGTAAGTGGATTAAGGATGGGAAGGACCCCCTGTGATTTAATAACGAAATTCACAAAATACTGAGGAAGCAAATACTGGTGTGCTCACTGCTCAAGAGAGGACAGGCAAATGATGACAGATAAACACTAGTAGAGGTTTGTGTGTCTGTTAAAAGATCTATGCATGAAGCGTGCAGCAGCTACCACCACCATACCTTGGCTTAAGCTGTGATGGAGAACCAAAAAAAAAAAAAATCTGGTCCTATGTAAAATATTTAAGCAGGTCTAAGGCTTCCATCCAGTCATTTGTTAACCAGTCTGGTTTGGCAGTAGACGATAGCAAAAGGAAGGTCGAAGTTTTAAGTTCCTCATTTAAGAAATCGTTCACACAGGAGAAACGTACAAACATACTGTCGTCTGACCATCGCACAGAGTCCTGTGCGGATGACATAGTAATAAGCATCTCTGGCGTAGAGAAACAACTGAAATAGTTGAAAGCAAATAAGCTGTCAGGTCTGAATGGAATCCGAATTTGTGTTACTGTCATTTGGCCCCTTACTTAGTTTGCATTTATCACGGATCTCTCGACCAGCGCAAAGTGCCAAACGACTGAAAAAAATTGCAGGCGACTCCTGTATATAAGAAGGATAAAAGAATAGACCGGCAAAATTGCAGGCCAGTATCCTTAACATCGGTTTACTACAGAATTCTAGAGCATTTTCTGAGTTCGAATACAGTAAATTTCCTAGAGATCAAAAAGCTCGTGTCCACAAATCAGCACACCCTCAGAAAGCATTGCTCGTGCGAAACTCGGCTGGCGCTCGATAAAATCTTCTCGGGTCGACTGCCGAGTCGATGCTTCTTCAGGTGAAGATGAAGATGATTTACACTTCACGTGAAGATTGAAAGTGAGAAACGTGCTGAAATGTTGCCAGATAGCAACACACTGACTCGGCTGTCAGTTCGATAAGATTTTATCTTCAAGATTTGCCAATAAAACCTGCATTCTCATATCAACTTGCCGTTTTTTCACATGATATACTGCAAACTGTGGATGCAGGGCAATAGGTAGATTCCGTATTGCTAGACTTGACACGGTGCCCCATTGCAGGTTGTTAACAGAGGTACGAGCATATGAAATAAGTTCACAGATATGTGAGTGGCTTGTAGACTTCTTAAGTAATAGAAGCCAGTTTGTTGTTGTTGTTGTTGTTGTTGTTGATGGTGAATGGTAATTGTAGACAGGAGCAACATCAGGAGTACCCCAGGGAAATGTGACAGGACCATTGCTATTTTCTATATACATAAATGATCTGGCAGACGGGGTGGGCAGCAGTCTGATATTGTTCGCTGATGATGCTGTGCTGTTTATGACCTAGACAAAACTTCTAGTTCGTGTGATGAGTGGCAGCTGGCTCTCAATGTAGAAAAATGTAAGTTAATGTGGATGAGTAGGAAAAACAAACCCTTTCAGCCTTAGTAGTGTTCTGCTTGGCACAGTCATGTCTTTTAACTATCCGAACAATATAAAGCGATATGAAATGGGACAAGTGTGTGAGGATTGTGATAAAGAAGGCGAATGGTTGCCTTTGGTGTATTGGGAAAATTTTAGGAAAGTATGGTTAATCTGTAAAGGAGACTAGTGTGACCTATTCTTGGGTACTACTCGTGTGTTTGGGATCCGCACTTGGTCAGATTGAAAGAAGACATTGAAGCAATTTAGATGCGAGCTGCGAGCTTTGTTACTGGTACGTTTGATCGGCATGCGAGTGTTACGGATATGCTTCGGAAGCTCGAGTCAGAATCTGTGGAGGGAAGAAGACATTCATTTCTAAGAACACTACCAATTCTACTGCCACTAAGATACATTTCGCGTAGGGCCCACAAAGATAAGATTCGAGAAATAGGGGCTCGTGCAGAGGCGTATAGACAGTAGTTTTTCCCTCGTTCTGTCTGTGGGTGGGAGGGTACCGTCCACCGTGCACTGTACATGGCTTGCGGAGTACGTCTGTTCTCCCTACCTAAATAATGGGATAGCCATCTTTGCGCTACTGGAACATGCTGGTGTAATGTTCTGATAGTAAAACAGCTATTCTGATGTATGTATGTATGTATGTCATTTGCAATGGTATTGCTTGCAGACTTGTAAAGTTTCTCAAATTTGTTCTCTCTCTGAGCTGGAAATCTCCACTAATTTAGAACATTTTAATGTTTTTTTACAGGCTACGCTAATGCGAAGATATACAAATGTGACAATGAGAGGTGTCCACGGCCAGCATGTTACATATCTGGTGGATCGGGCAAGGACGATAGCTTTCCCTGTCTCCGTGCGGCATGTTCCGGACGTTTCCAGGTGGGAACTTTCAAACATTCTATTCCAGACTTATGAGGACTTGTTTGTGACAGGAATCATTGTAGCTTCTTTTGTAAAAGCTGATATTGCATTATACTTTGATTTTAATCAGACAGTCTCTCTCTCTCTCTCTCTCTCTCTCTCTCTCTCTCTCTCTCTCACACACACACACACACACACACACACACACACACACACACACACACACACATTTTGTTTTTAATGCACCAAAAACATTTAAATGTTACAATTATATACAGGATGAACCTGAATGCCACTAACGAAATTTTGAAGGTTGTTCAAGGATATTTTCCAAGTATTTTGGTACAAGGACCTGTGGTCTCTGTGGTTCATTAGGGTAATTGCATTGCATTTGATTTCTAATCCCCATTTATCTTTCAACTGTGCTCTGTGGCTCCAGAAGCAGACAGCAGTAACAGAGGACAAGTTTGTTAGTCTGTTTCAGGGACAGTCACATTTTAGGGTATCAGAAAAGCTAGACCATGTGTTGTTATTGTGACGTGACAGTATTTGATTTCTGATGCCGTCTACTGGGGAGCACGTGCACTGAGGAGCTGAGCTGACACGCTAGATGTCAGTGGCAATCACATTAGTTGTCTGGATGCAACCAAACCAACTGGGCATACAAAAGACTTGAAATGGTCATGTAGATGGATATTGTAGATATAAAGGTACTTTTACATGGGCCATTAAAATTGAATATTGTAGACAGTATATCCCAATAGTATTGTCTGGCAACATTCCACACACATCAATTGCAGTCACATCTACAACAACATTACCAGCCACGGTTGCTGGCAATGTTGGTGGCAATACATTTAAGGGTCGGAAGTGTTCACAAAGGGCAACACAGTTGAGCTTTGTAGATACATTCTTTTTTAAGTGGAATGCTTCAAAACTGTCAGAGGCTCATGCTGGACATGTACCTCTTCCAGAATTTTATCATAATCTTGAAACATTATTTTGGATATCTCATACAGGTAGTTGTCAAAGAACTGATACAAATATGAGAGAGTGTATACCAATTCCAACCAGATTGGCGACCGCCTTCCGGTTTCTAGCTACTGGCGATCTGTACAGAAATTCAGTGTGTTCTCTTCTAATACACTGTTCATCAATAAACCTCTCAGTATCAGAAGCATGCAGTGCTTTGGTAAAAGGAATGAAAGATTTCATTATGGTAACAATTTTTATCTATATTTTATTATTGTTCGCAAGTGCACACCACATTTTACAGGTATAGCGTGTATCTGAAATGAATGTAGAAAATGAGAGGGTTGGTAGAACGGATGATAACACATAGACACCCATGTCCGCATCCCTTAGCATATGATGCTACGCATCATTGGAACAGCATCGCACTCTGCCAAGAGGATAGGCGCAAAATGTGCCATCGGAGCCGTCACGGTAGCAGGTCTGCGCGGCACGGCAACGTTTTTAATCTATTTGTGGCAACAGGGTAAAAGAGAAGTCGGTGTGAAGTTTTATAACCGTTATTTGAAAACAGTTACAAAAAGTGCTCAAGATTAGGCCATTGTCCGTGAATGTGATCCGTGCAACGACTCTGAAGTGACTGACGCACTCTTTCAAACACTTCTAGCAAAGCGTTAATTGAATCGGAGGCTGCCATAATGTGCCATCAGCTCCTCATCAGTGTCAGATTTCAGAAGGCCTCAGAAGGAAAAAAAAAAAATCTGTGGGTGTCAAGACGGGGGAATGTGAAGTCAGTGCCACCAGTCCACTGCGCCCTATTCAGTTCTCACCAACGGTTTAATCCAAATTCATTCTCACTGCATGTGTGAAGTGCACTATCATGTAGGTATCAAATTTGCTGTCGCACTTTGAGTGGAACATATTCCAACAATTCGGGCAAAGTTTCTCATAAAAAGATTAAGTATCTCTTTGTGGTCGGTCGCCGGGGAAACGTGAGAGAGCCGTCCAGATTATAGCCTGCCATACCGGCACAAATGGTGACGACAAAGCAACATTGGTGGTGATCACGAACAAAGGCGGTGGGCGATTTTCCCGTGCTGACACGTGTTGATTGCAGCTGTCAAACGTACTGTAAAAGGTACACGGTTTGGAAAGTCCGGTTGAATGGCACACCTTTGCAAAACCCACTGACAGAATTCAATTGGACATAAAAAATTACCTGGGTTAAGGGCTCAGATCTTCCGAAGGTGGTAGGAGTGCAAATCATTTTCATACCACACGCACTAAATTGTGTAATGGCTTACACCCCTTTCTCGTGCGGTATACTGGGAGCTTGTTTAGGACGTGTCCTGCAGCAGTGCCGATGCCTCCTCTTCGAGCCATGGTGTACGCACTGTGCGTCGACGACCACGTCTGTCGTGCCGTCGCACCTGTAACACAAAGTTAATACACCGCGTTTCAAAGTAGGCCTTAAATGCGCATATGCCTCTCCCTCTGGGAAACGTACCTCAGGTGAACCTCTCTCTCGTAGGGATCTGGGAATGGCAGTAAATCCACACGGATCTGTCACTCGGCGATTTGGAAACTGCCGAATGTGCAAACGGTGGGCAGTGTGAGCATTTCCATTCGCCGCCCGGTGAGCACAGTGCACGTCTGCCCTCTCCGGCCAAGAATAGCGCTCAGTTTCCTGTACCCTCCACACAGTAACAGACACAGGAGTGCCCCGGATAATGACAAACTGAGCCAGGATGAACCGGACTGCAGTGTGCACAGATACGGGCCTCTATGTGACACGTATGAAACAGGCCCTTGCCCAGCCAAAAGCAACCTGTTACATCCCAGTAAGAGGCAGAAAACCCGTAATGTCCCACCTGGAATATCCGTGACTGTGTTGACTACAGCACTTGCAAATAAATATCGCAAAACTTTGATCTCGATGGTGCACGATGCTGTTCAGTGATGCCTAATGCTGTACCCTAAGGGATTCGGACATTGATTGCTGTGTGAAATATTCTTGTTGTGACCCACTATGCTAGCCCTCTCATTTTCTACATTAATTTCAGTACACCCTGTAAATTCCTGCCTCAGGCACATCTTGCGATAGAATGAAACTCGTGGCATCAAAAGCAAACCGAATTGCACTTTCCCTATTCCTATACAAATTTTTTGACTTGCAGTTGGCAAAAGTTTGAAGACTCTTCAGCTCCTAACGTTTCGTCCAGAGCTGCGCTGGACATCTTCAGAGGGGTGTTTCTCCTCCGGTGAGTCTTGCCGACTGACGGGTCAGACGTCTGAGAGCGACTTATGTATCGTAGAAAGTGGGCGTGACCAGAGTTACACGTGATATGCAGAGATAACCTTTGTCAGAGATAAAACTTAACTATCGATCGTAATCTCGTCACGGATAAAATTGTCTAGCAATTCTGTAGTGCTACTGTCCAAATATCACTAAGTTTCATGGTCTCTTCTTTCCCATTAAAATTATCCCTATGTTTATATATTTCAATTGCTTCTCTACAAAGCTGTGGGTAATAGTTCGTCGTCGTAGATAAAATTTTTGTTTCGGAAAACTTCACTTGATGATTTCCTGGCTGAAAAGCGTGTTCTGCTACAGGCAATTTATCTGTTTTTCCTAATCGGCAAAGACTTCTGTGTTCTTTTAACCGTGTATTTACGCTTCTTTTTGTTGTTCCAACATAAACTTTACCACATGTACACGGGATTTTATATACGCCACTGGCTGATAGAGGAGCGCGTTTATCTTTTACAGAACGAAGAACATGACAAATTTTCTTCGTTGGTCTAAAAACAGGTCTAATATCATGTTTACTTAAAATCTTTCTAATCTGATCCGTTACTTTCTTTATAAAAGGGAGAGAGACTGTATTCTTCCATCGTTTTTCGGACTTGTGCTTAAGCTTTTTGTTGTTTGGGTGCAGAATTCTGCTTACTTCTTTCTTTGAGTAGCCATTTTTTCTCAAAAGCGTGCTTCAGATGTTTTAATTCGTCGTCTAGATACTCCGGCGTGCAAATCCGTCTGGCTCTGTCAACGAGACTTGTAATCACACCTCTAGACGATGAATTAAAACATCTGAAGCACGCTTTTGAGAAAAATGGCTACTCAAAGAAAGAAGTAAGCAGAATTCTGCACCCAAACAACAAAAAGCTTAAAGACAAGTCCGAAAAACGATGGAAGAATACAGTCTCTCTCCCTTTTATAAAGAAAGTAACGGATCAGATTAGAAAGATTTTAAGTAAACATGATATTAGACTTGTTTTTAGACCAACGAAGAAAATTTGTCATGTTCTTCGTTCTGTAAAAGATAAACGCGCTCCTCTATCAGCCAGTGGCGTATATAAAATCCCGTGTACATGTGGTAAAGTTTATGTTGGAACAACAAAAAGAAGCGTAAATACACGGTTAAAAGAACACAGAAGTCTTTGCCGATTAGGAAAAACAGATAAATTGGCTGTAGCAGAACACGCTTTTCAGCCAGGAAATCATCAAGTGAAGTTTTCCGAAACAAAAATTTTATCTACGACGACGAACTATTACCCACGGCTTTGTAGAGAAGCAATTGAAATATATAAACATAGGGATAATTTTAATGGGAAAGAAGAGACCATGAAACTTAGTGATATTTGGACAGTAGCACTACAGAATTGCTAGACAGTTTTATCCGTGACGAGATTACGATCGATAGTTAAGTTTTATCTCTGACAAAGGTTATCTCTGCATATCACGTGTAACTCTGGTCACGCCCACTTTCTACGATACATAAGTCGCTCTCAGACGTCTGACCCGTCAGTCGGCAAGACTCACCGGAGGAGAAACACCCCTCTGAAGATGTCCAGCGCAGCTCTGGACGAAACGTTAGGAGCTGAAGAGTTTTATGGACCACGACCTTACATCCCGGAAGGTTTACCAGAAGATATGTCATCCGGTTGTGAAAGCCTTCATACTATGAAAAGTTTGAAGACCTTGTAATTTTTTTGTACTTTGAGAATGATTCTGAGCTCATTGACAATAGTTTGGCAAGTGTACTTGTCTGGCTGCAGTCTTTGTATACATTTTTTTAATGTCCCAAACCTCTGTTCATACATGAATAACATTTATGAAATGTGTGGTTCTCTTGTTTGCCCACTTCTGCATTACTGTACACGAAATGCTCACAACAAACAACTGACAAAACGTGGAGCTATGTGTACACGTGCAAACTTTAGAAGGGAAGTGAAAAAGTGTTGTTTTCTTTTGGACATTTGACTGTAGCGACATCAACAGAGCTGAGAGCGAGAGGAAAGCATTTACATTCAAAGACAAATATAGACATTGCCATATAATATGAAATGATCCACACTCCCCAGCAAAACATGTGCAACTATCAGCAGTATTGCCTGGCCATACTGTGTGTATAGCATCCGCATTGCAGCAATGTTGGCAGCAGTGCTGTCGAGGCCAAATACTGCCTTAAAATGTGGGCCTCGTAAGTGTACTGCAAGTCAAGTTGAGGACGATTACAACTGTCTACAGTTTTCATTACTCGTGACTCGCAAAAATGAGGGTTCGTTAAATCTGGAGATTCTGTTTCCTGTGGGAGTGTACTACAAAATTTCTGGACAGCGTACAGAAAAGTAGCAATCCTCCTGCGTGTTGTGGAAGTATTTCCTACCCAGTTCAGGAGCTCGTTCAGTTCTTCACTTCATTATGATAAAGTGTAGGCCCAACTGTACTGACTGGTCGCCATGTTGTCGTCAGCCCTTAGCCATCACTGGATGCAGATACAGAGGGGCATCTGATGAGCACACCACTCTACTGGCTGTTGTCAGTTTTAGTGACCTGTAGCGCTACTTCGCGATCGAGTAGCTCCCGAAATGGTCTCGCGAGTGCTGTGTGCACCCCACTTGGCGACAGCACTCGGCAGACCTGTCGGAGCCCTAGCAGATTCCGACGGCACTTAAATTTGGTGGTAACAGGTATTACCACTGCGGCAATGCCGTTGGGAATCTCTTTGACATATAACCCTGTATTAAATTTGGCAGTGTCATGTTCTTTCAATAGTTTATACTTTCTGTAGCCAAAGCATCGCTTTCTCCACTTCCGTTTTGAAACAACAGATTGTGGCGTTTTTTTAAAACAGTCCAATCAGTCATGATATTTTCAATGCTGATCCTCAGGGCAGTTTCACAGAGCTTGTCTTGCAATATGTTTCTGCATATAGGAGTGCTGCCACTTCTCATTCCTTGAAACTGCTTTAAAAGAATATTTTCCACATCATTGAATGTAGATGTACAAATGTTCATTCTTTTGGATCAAGAATCGCTAGCTTCGGCCTTTAAGAACGCTTCCTTACTTTTCAGTGTGCCGTACATGCACACAGAGCCAAATAGTATTTCCGTGGTGTGTCAGATAGTTTTAAGTTAAGATACTCATTGACACAGTGATCGTAAGCGTTTGCTGAACTGTAAGTGTTCTACATTTGCAGGGTGTAGCTCCACAAAATTAAAATTGGTGATTTCAGGACTTCAGTAAATGAATGACTACACTTTAACATTTCATAGACTGCATGATGGTGACATCAGATCACGTGGGCTAAGTCGCATGTTAGCAGAGCAGAAATAGATTTCAGATTCATTCAGTGCACATGCCGATACCACTATAAGTGAAGTAGCGGTATTGACTACGGTTTAGGTATGTGTTGGCCAATAGAATCGATGACCATTAACTGCGTCACACAGTACAAGGTACAATACCTGAAACTGAAAGAAAGTGGAAGTTCATTCGGACATGTTAAGGTTCGAGTAAAAAATTGGATTTTAATTTGCAGAATGTTTAGAGTTTATTTCTTAAAAACAGAATCTTGG
Source organism: Schistocerca serialis cubense (assembly GCF_023864345.2). NCBI lineage: Eukaryota > Metazoa > Arthropoda > Insecta > Orthoptera > Acrididae > Schistocerca > Schistocerca serialis. The sequence goes on along the minus strand of NC_064648.1, from coordinate 39,738,587 downwards.
TTAAAATGGGGTACGGTAAGGGGACCTAGAATACAAAAAGAATTTTTGACATTTTTGCAATTTTATCCCATTAGCAAATTTGCAATTTTCGTAATAAAATGGTAGATAAAGGACTTATAAATTTGCAAGGGAAGTGTGTGTGTGTGTGTGTGTGTGTGTGTGTGTGTGTGTGTGTGTGTGTGTGTGTGTGTGTGCGCGCGTGGGGGCGGGGGGGGGGGGGGGGTCGCATGCACGTGTGAAATATTAATATCGTCTGCACCTGTTGAAACAGTTAAAAATTGTACAATTGTATACGCATCGCTTCAAGATCAAATAGTTGGCAACTTTTTATATAGACAGGGTTGCCACAAGTTCTGGAAATGAGGGAATTTCAAACATATCAGGGAAAAATCTCGTTTTCTTCTCGGTAGCATGAAATTTATTGTTTACTGAGATGCTTTTTTGCTGGCTAGGTGTAGCTGAGTACTTGCACCGCTTCGCGACTCTCTCTTTCCTACTGCTCCTCCCCTTCCCACCCTACACCTGCCCTCAGCTTGCAGTCACTGCTGCCACCGCTACTTGCTGCTAGCCTAGCAGTTGCCAGTGAGAGGCAGGGCGGTGTGAGTAGTAGTTTGTTCGGAAGACACGACGGCCGGAGACGACGGTCGTGTGTGCACGAGTTGTGCCTGTGTGAATATGTGTGCGCTCTGTTTTGCTGACAAAGGCTGTGGCCAAAAATTTGGTAGTGAATGTGCGATTGTCTTTTCTATGTGCCTGTCTGTGGATCGGCGATCATCTTCAGTCACTTGCTACCTGTGCTCATTAGTATCGATTCTCAGAGTATTCACGCAAGGTACGTGTTGCTCAGATTGGTCACTGCAGTCCCATTTCATCAATACAGTGTACACGACCCTCAAATAGCTGGCCGCACGATTGGACTTCCGTGACGGGCCAAAACCGCAGGCCATTTCTGTGGGTGTGTCTAACAGATTGGTCCTGCCGATCTGAAGCGCACAGTTCCCCACTGATGTGCGGGCCCTGCCTTTCGGATCTAGTCTCACCGATCGGCCCGCAGGCCGGGTGTAATGGGGTGGATTTTCACAGTTTATCCACAGGCCAGGACTGCACAGGCCAGAGGCCACGGGTGATGGATTTCAGGAATTGCGACTGTCTCACTGCAATTGCGTCGTACAGTGTGGCGTTCTAGAGATGTTTCATTTGTTCTAGTACATTTTGGCACTTCAAAAGTAGTTTATATATTGGAAAGTATGGACGATAAAAGGAAGAAAATTGTCAGTCACTGACAGTTTGTACGCTATGTACTCGTAGATTTCTCGAAAGAAAAATCACAAAATTGTGTAAAATAATAGATATAGCACATTGGGTAATAATTGACAATAATGGACATTGTAGAACCAACATTTTATTTGTGGACACATACAGTGTTGGTTTACACAACTCTTCCCCACCTTATACATTTCTTTCAAGAGGCCTACTTTTTTTGTGGTTATTTCTGAAAGCAGTGAAGGTATTTGTAAATCTTTCTTGTGATTCCAACGAAATGCGTATTTTTGCCACCAAATCTGTTTTGCTTTATTGGAATAAAATTACGTCAGTGGTCTTACTGAAACATATATACCATTTGGCTTACTTTCTCCATTTAAAAGCAGTTCATGACACAAGATGTTGATGTTTGTACTTAAGATTTTTTCTCACACGTTTAGAAAGACAGAAAGCCTTACCTCTTTTTTTTTTTACCCTTGAGATCTCAAAATTTGTCAGGGAAAAGTGCTAAAACTATTCTGGAAATAACAGAGAATTTCACTTGGGGAAACTTGTGGCAACCCTGATAGAAAGATGTTGATTGCAATATTACAAAAGTGAAATTATGTTGTTTTTGCGTATAGTAGTGTCGAAAACAGTACTGTAGCTTTTTGTAATCTAAACCCCTGCAGTATGTTAAAGTTTCAAGAATTCTGTTGCTGTAGCATCTAGTGTGGAACTGGAAAGGTAATTGACTTTCGGATATTGAAAAACAGTGTTATAAATTAAATCAGTGAGCTAAGAAAAACATACCTGTGGCCTTAACTATGAAGGTACAGGTGATGTAATGGAAGCCTCTGCAGCTATTTGAAATTTTTGGTCGGTCCATGAATGAAACGGCTGTGTGTTACTGTTGAGTTCTTAGGTGGTGGAGACTCAAAAGCATGCAACGGAGGTTTGCCTGATGGTAATAATAATATCATCATCGCAAAGCTGGAATGTGTAGAAATTTCCTGCCAGATTAAAACTGTGTGCCGGGCAGAGATTCGAATTCAGGGACGTAGCCTTTCGCGGGTAAGTGCTCTACCATCTGAGCTACCCAAGCACGACTCGCACTCTGTCCTAACTGCTTCACTTCTGCCAGTTTCGTATCAGCACACCCTCCACTGCAGAGTTAAAATCTCATTCTGGAATGTGTTGATCACCTAGAGAAGAGTATGGGCACCAGGCCGAGGGAGTTGACACTAAGTTTGAGAAACCAGGAACTTTCTGACAGTAAAGTCGTGTAAGTGGTTGGTTGGCAGACAAAGTTATTGATGAAATACAGCAGTACTGTAGGATAACCATTAGGAATAACATTGATGATTTGTTCAGAGTAAGGCAGGCACAAACTGTAACAGATGACAAACCAATACATCTACATTACCCTGTGGGACCAAAATCGTGGTGCAAATAATGCAACAGCTAGTACTCAGACACTTCATACAGCAAGAAACATTCTATCCCAGCAGCAGTCATGGAAGGCATAAATCCCACTTACAGAGACCTGGCTCATCCTGATTTGTTGAGGAAGTGTCCACAAGGACAGACACAGAACCCATACGAGCCTTTCATCGATCTCGTATCTGCTCGCGTACCAAAAGATGTTTTTGTTGGGAGGATGACACTAAAATGGGGGGACATCTGTGATGCTGTTATTGCATTTAATGATAGCAGTATTGCTAGGGGAAAGTGCTACAGCATATGGAAATTATTCCTAGAGTAAACTGAATCAAATTATTTCAATGAATGGTAAAGTTTCGCATCATAAATAGGTATACCCAGCAGAAATGGCCACTAAGTAGTCCAGGAGGGAGAAAAGAAAGAGGTCCATGGAAAAATGATCCAAAGGGTGATACACAGTATGGCGCAAGGTGCTTCTGAATGAGTAAAAATAAAAAATAAAACTATATATGATGGTAGTATCTGTTCCCGAAAGAACAGTTACCGTGGATGACCATGCAGCTTTGTTAGAAATGAAATGAGGATATCCTCTGTGCCTGCGGTGGCTCAGATGGATAGAGCATCTGCCATGTAAGCAGGAGATCCCTGGTTCGAGTCCCGGTCGGGGCACACATTTTCAACATGTCCCCAATGGAGTAGATCAACGCCTGCTTGCAGTTAGGGTATCCATTTAATCATCATTTCAAAAAATAAAACCTTTATTTAGTAAGGTGTCCGTTTCAAACTTAAGAAACCATTTTTGAAAATTTACATTTTCATTTACATTATTTGCTAATTCTCAGGAACCATGTGGAATAGAGTATGCAAATTTTCAAGGAGTTGCAACAAATATACTGAGTCTACTGAGCTAAAATAGAAACATTATGTCAAGTATAATTAAAATTGTTTTGGAGAAGGTACAAGAAGTCATGCAAAATTTTAACCATGTAGTTACAAAATTATATTTCCCAAACCACAGGCTGAAATGGAATAATTTTAGTTCAGTACATGAAAAACATATTGTATAACGTCCTGTAAATGTTTCATGTTCATTTCTACAGTGGTTTCTAAAGTACAGGAAACTTAAGTGACAGAGTTTAACATTGTTGACACTAGATGTTCAACTTCCCGTTAAAAACATAGAGGAATAAAATTGTTTTTATGGGATTTTTTCCAGGACTGAAGGACATCTTAATTGAAAGTGAGATTTCCTTAAAAGCAGGTTCATTAATCAGGGTTTTATTGTTGAGAGTTTTGCAAAATTCTTGATCGCAGTTACGCTGATACTTTGAGATCAGGGTTTTATTGTTGAGAGTTTTGCAAAATTCTTGATCGCAGTTACGCTGATATTTTGAGGTGCCAGCCAGTCAAGAAATATTTTCGGGAATTGGCTTAAAAATTTTTATTTCAAAGCCCCCAGTTAAGTCTGTACAAGTTATCTCCCTTAGCAACTTCAGCTATGCATACGTTATCCGAGCTGCCTGCTTTTGGAACCGAAGCAGTTCTGTGTGGTTAAATCTGCTGACACTAGACGCCTTCACCCCTCTGCCAAAGTTCGCTGGCGAATTTGCCACATCGCTTTAGCCAGTAGTGAACTCGTGAGGCAGGTCACGTGTTTGGACACTGGATGGTTTGGAGAGCAGAACTCATTTGATCCAGGCCTCTACTAAAACAGATGTGTTTCTGGGGGGCAGAGCATCTGCCTCTGCGTTCCACGACTGACGACCAACAGAACGTAACGTGAACTGCCTCCTCTCCCATTGCCTACTTTATTTAGTTTGTTGAACCTTCTAGAATGGCCTACACCTGGTAACTTCCTACCCTAGGCCCATGCATCCCTTACATTGAAATATATTCTCTTTATTTTACCATTTAGTATCAGCCCTGGATGCCCACTCCCAATTCCTGACAGCTTGACTGCCTGTACTATACCGTCAGTGGAGCAGACACTGAAGAAAGATTCTGTTTCTCAGTTTGATGTTAGTGAGTGAACATAATAGGACCTGGTGATTGGTTAAAGACTTGTATCACTCATCCGGGTCTCAGCTGGCTGCTATGCTATAATCACTGTAGGTTTTTTAATATGTGTGCAGTATAGAAATATTTGGTGGTCATGCTTGCATGATGTATTTAGATGTCTAATGATGAAACATATCATCAGATACCACTTTGAGGATTAGTCGCATTACACATCCAGACTCTGCAAGCCATCTGACATGAGTGTGAGGATGTGGTTACTTCTGGAATCACTAGCTAATCCCAAAATTCCCTTTTTCATTGAGGAATGGTGTGTGGGATGAATGATTGTCGGTAGACGTCTGTACGAACTCTGATTTCTCTTGATTTTCTCATCGTGGTCATTTTGCAATAAATTTGTGCGAGGAAGTAACATGTTACCAGACACTTCGTCGAACGTACACTCTTGGAATTTCCAGAGCAATGCTATCCGTGATGCACACCTGTGTCGTATTGTCTACAAATTGAATCTGTTGAGCATCTCTAAAGCTACGTTTACACTGGGGGATTTGTTCTGGAGATTTGTGCCCGGCACAGGCTGCAGAGAAAAGTATCTCGCGACCTAGTCCAGAGACATGTGCCTGTCACAAGCAGCCGACGTGAGTGTTCTTACTGGTGACATGTTTCACGGAAAATGGTGTCCAATGCAGAACTTCTATTTCTCTGTGTTAGCACTGTGAATATAATTGTAAAAAAAGAGAATAATCTGAGAAATGAATGTAGATGTTGGGATGCGTAACTTTCTCCATAAATGATGTCGTCGTGGAGCTTACTGTTCAGTGATGAGTGACCCGAAAGTTGAAGACAAACAGGATTTCAAAAATTTTGTTCGTGTCTCTACAATGGACTTTGAAGTATTACTAAATATGATAGCTCAATACTACACACTGAAGGATACAAAGTTTTAGAAGCTGTAACTGCTGCTGAACAGCTTGCAGTTACATTACATTTTTTAGCAATTGGAGATTCGTACAGCTCCTCGATGTACATGCGTAGCATTTCCAACCCCAAAATCAGTCAAATCATTATAAAAAGTTTGTCAGGCTAATAAAGGCACTTAAAAGATAAATTGAGGTAGGAACTTGTTATGCTTACTGATATTTTATTTAAAACTAAATGCCATTAACTGCAGTTATAAACAAATTGATTTGGACAATAAAACATTAGTTGTCCTCAGTTAAATATAAATATTTTCCAGCTGCCCCTCATTTGTGTCAGCTGGTGCAGAGTTTCCGTTATTGCCCTTGATTCATTCTGTAATTCATCTAATGTTTCAGGTTTGCCTCAAGAATGTTCTTTATCCTCTCCTACAGGATCGTAAGCCATTTTATGTTTCAAAATTCTCGATGTTAACATTCCATATATTTTGCGAATGATGTAAACTTAGGATAAGTTTGGCCTTCTTGCGCTGTGGACTTTGAGGTGGCTCCGAATGAGTACTCGAAGTACTGGTACTTCATTCCTCCTCCAGCAGTTCTGTTTCCTCTTTGACACTTGTCTCTTCTGATGTAACCCCCCCCCCCCCCCCCCAAAAAAAAAGAAAAGGAAAAACACATTCTTCAGATTTTTTGTTTTTTTTTTTGTTTATTATTGAGGATACCGATTGCTGGAGCACAGTTGAACGAAACTCCTCAAGAGAATTTGAGATTAGGTGGAACTTTCCTCACTGCATAAGGGCTTTAGGTGGAAAACATTTGCAAACTACCGAGCGAGGCGTTGCAGTGGTTAGCACACTGGACTCGCATTCTGGAGGACGACTGTTCAATCCCGCATCTGGCCATCCTGATTTAGGTTTTCCGTGATTTCCCTAAATCGCTCCAGGCAAACGCCTGGATAGTTCCTTTGAAAGGACACGGCCGACTTCCTTCCCAGTCCTTCGCTAATCCGATGAGACCGATGACCTCGCAGTTTGGTCTCTTTCCCCCAAACAACCCAACCCAACAATTTGCAAACTGTTAATCCTGCTCATGCTGGAAGCACTTGCTGCAACTATATAGACACATTCTCCATGGTGTTAATGGCATTAGTGGATGCCGATTACCAGGTTCTTTATGCAGGTGTGGGAGTACAAGGGTGTTTTTCAGATGGAGGTGTATTTAACCATGCATCCTTTAACAAAGCCCTTCAAGCAGGTGAGCTGCACATACCAGGACGGTAATCTCTGTCTGGTAGAGCACCCCTTATATAATTGTTGCAGATGATGCTTTTGTACAACAAGAATATGTCATGAAACTCTTTCCAGGTAATCATAACAAAGGAAGAATATTTAACTACGGCTCTGTAGAGCCTGGCGAGTGGTCAAAAATGCCTTTGGAGTATTACTCTCTGTTTGCCATTTTCTATGAAAACCTATTAATCTTGAGCCCCATAAAGCAACTATTGTGACTTTGTGCTGCGTTCATCTTCATAACTTCGTAAGAAGAAACTGAGAAGCTTGTATACTTTATTCACCACCTGGCAGTTTAGATACTGATAACCTAGCAGGGGCGACTGTAGAACCAGGGAGGTGGAGAGCACCCCCACCCGTACCACCACCACTTACATTGCTATGAAGACTCAGTAGAAATGTTGCCGAGGACGGTAAGCAAATTAGAAATGAGTTGCAGTATATTTTGTCACTACCGGCTAGTGGAGTGGCAATATTTGTTTGCTTCGTGTCGATGATAGTTCAGTGATAACTATGAAGTTCATTGAAAAGGCTTTCCTTTTCAAGCACTACTGTAAACAACACATTTACATTCTTCGTTGTTGTGCAGATAAATAAATATCTGTGATAAAAATGATGTAAAATAAGTATGCTCTAACTTCCCTCAAACGTGTATAAACTCATTCTCAGGCTGTTTATGTCCTTGAGGAAGTGCAGTGAATTGTATGCCTGAATATGTAAAACTATTCTCTGCCGGATCCTGATGTGTTTGAAGATAAAGATTTATTGTATTCTCGGAGGAATTGGGACCTGAGGTTATGAAGTTTGCTGTCTCTCTCCCTTTATCCGACACGCCGATTAAAGACATTAGCTGGTGAGTTTCATCATTTTTGGAATTGCGGGTTTCATGATCTGGGGATGTTAGATCCCACAACGAGCATCTTTTGTGAATTCTTCAGTATGTTTTACTGTATTATTTTTTGTCCACTCCATCTTGACAAACAAATGGAAAACAAGGTTATTCTGATTACTATGGAATGTATACGGCTACAATCTACTTGTATGCTTGTACCCAAGATGCAACATCACAGGTCTGCCTGTGAGCTGCGCATGTGCAGTTGATGATGTATCTGGGATTTGTGCGATGTTTTAGACGAGCCAACGGATACAGGACCATGTGCCAGAACGGAGTATTTCTCAGAGTTCTAGCATCGGATGTTGCAGGAACTTGCAGCTTGGGCCACGCCTCATTGGCTGCACGAGCCGGGCATAAATCTCCACAACAAATCCCACAATGTGAACATAGCTAACACTCATGTTTGCGCTCTCTCTCTCTCTCTCTCTCTCTCTCTCTCTCTCTCTCTCTCTCTCTCTCTCTCCCCTCCCCCCCCCCCCCCCCCCCCCCTCCTTCTTCTGTAAATCATACTTGGCTATGGGGCTGACAAACAGTACTAGCAAATCGGACGATCGAGTGTTTTATAAGTCACTTCTTTTGCGAATGAAGTGCATTCCCTTAGGATTCTTCCAGTAAATCTCAGCCTCGCATGATCTTTCCCTAAAATTTTTGTTACTTGTGTGATACACTGTTTCAATAATGTTGATACAATGTGTCCACTAAACAGACTTTTGTAATTATTCTGAGAAAAAAAAGTAATGGAATGGTGTGTTCACTTTACTAAAATATAATTTTTTTTCTTAGCTGATGGTCTTGAAGGTGCCATCATCTTCTTTTCAGGGATCATCACGGTTACTTTCTGGAGAAAGAAATAAAAATTTTATGGGATTGTAAATATTAGTTGGGTCACTAACAAAAAGGTGAAAAAGTTTTCACACTTTTAATATCTATATTAGGAAACATTTGCGTGATTGACAGAACATGCAGTCTTCAATTTCCAACTTTAACTCTGTTACATCTATGTAACTGTTTGGGCACCCTCTATTGTGAATTGTGTTTGTTTCATCTCACTTTATCACATACTCTACAGTGGTGAACTACCTGTAACGTTTTGTTTGACCTTGCACTTGAAGCCGTTGCATTTTTTCCAATAGTGATGTTCCTTAATAGAAGTATTTTTATAGGTGTAAACTTGGAGTGTGTTTCAGGATTTTCTCACCAAATTTTCCTGTGAAATTACGCATTACTTTTTCTTAGTCGTTCACAGAGTTGTGCGATGCTTGGTGGTTGCAGGTCGTCCGGCACGTATCGTTTGTGGATTGCCCGGGTCACGACATTCTTATGGCGACCATGTTGAACGGTGCCGCCGTGATGGATGCAGCGCTCCTGCTTATAGGTAAGTGGGTATTGTGTCCCTGTCTCCCTGTACTGTGCGTAATGTGATTTAGCACACTTGTTCCTTAAAAATGTTGCATGCGACAAAAGAACTTCTGATTCTTATACATGCAGTGACCAGGGCTATAGAGAAGTAGGTTTTTGCTGTAGTACATATGTGTGTGTATATTATTTAAGTCAAAACAGTTACAACTTTTAGTGCTATTTTTTGACAGCATAGTTTTCTGTTCTTAAGAAGTTAAAGAATGAACAATTTATATGTTTATAAAAATCATTGTAACAGTATTATGAAAGGGAGAGTTCCTACTCACCATATAGCGGAGATGCTGAGACGCAGGTACTCACAACAAAAAGACTATCACAAATAAAGCTGCATGTCTACCCTCTTGCTATTTTTTTCCCCTCCCTTGGGGAACATGTCTGGGGTGTTATTGGAAATGTTCTGCATTGTCCGTCACCGACATTAGAACCGTCTCACCACCAGTTATTCATTCCCTTATTTTTCTTTGTTTCCCTTCTCCTGTCCTTCCTCCGATTTGGTGTTTGAGGATCCTCTTTTTCTTCTTCCTCCCTGTGCGCTCCTGAAGGCCGGCCCAGGCGTCTCAAGCGCAACATGTGAATGGGTAATGCGTAATTCCCAGCCACGGGTGGACAGGTAGGGTTCGCACGCAGCCCCTGGTACAGGCCGGGCCCGGGGAGGGGTGATTGCCTGAGCTGCTACCTTCCAAAATCGCTGATTGTTCCTTCTGTCAGGTGTTCAGGATGTGTGACCTGAAGTCTGAACAATCGTCTAAGGCAGGTGTGCCCCCTTGTGAAGTGGGCCCCAGTTGGAAGGAGTGTGCCATTACAGACGCTGGGAATCGTAGGGGATTTTCTCGCAGTGAACCAATCACCTACACAATCGACATTTATGAAACGTAAACGGAATTAGGTTAACGATTGAAAGACTCTTTCAGCTGCATCACAGTTCCTAGTGGTTTCACGTACTGAAGACAGTCAGTCCTTTGCAATGGTAAATCCGTTTATTATTCAGAAAAGTGTTGACGCAGTTGCCGGCCCTGTGAAATCCTGCTCTCATTTACGGACTGACGCTTTGCTTTTGGAGACTACTACTGATTATCGAGTATAACAACTGCCTGTCACCGCGCTTCTCCACGGCTATCCTGTTTGTGTCGAGGCCCGTAGAACTTTGAATTCTTTCCGTGGTATTATTTACATTTGGCTGCTTGACGGTCTGACCGAGGCTGAACTCCAGTCTTGACGCAGTTCGCGCACGGAGATGTGCTCTCCACATTTTTAACAGTCATCCTACGATGGCAAACTGCATTCATTATAGGCAGATGCATGTCAGGGTATCATTGTCGTCCATCAGGTGATGAAAAATGTAGATACCTTCTTAGTGCACTCTTTTTCTCACCTCTGTTAGAGTTTTGCACCATCCGAGATGAAAGCAGGCTATGAAATTATCGCAGTCCGGCTGTACATTGCGAACTCGATGCACTGCTACCGTTGCCATCCTTTCAACCACACTAGAATTTCTTGTCAATACCCAGCCAAATGTGTAACCTGTGGTAGAGATTCACACGAGGGCGACTGTCTGCCACCTCCTACCCGCCGTACCGACTGCAGTGGCGGCCATGCCTCCTTCTCTGAGGATTGTTCTGTGTATCTTGAGGAGTGGGCTGTCCAGGAGATCTGGGTAAAGGAGAAAGTGGCTCACCCAGTCGCTCGCAAGTTGTTGGCCGGTCACAAACCCTGCGTTCTCCCGTCTGGCACTTACAGTTCTGTTGTTGTTACTCTCGCTCCGTGAAGGACAGGGTCACGCATACGTGTGACCCCAAATTCAGCTCTGAGGTTGTGAAATCGCCCAGTGTCGAGGTAGCATCACCGTCCCCTCGTCCAGCTGTGCGACGAGCCGTCAAGCTCTCGCCTCGAGGGGAGGAGCCAGCAGCTCCACGACCGGCCGGCCAGAAAGGACAGGAGTTCTCCCGTGAAGACTTCCTACGTCCCTCCGGCCAACTGACACCCGAGTCTTCCTCTGCTAACCGGAAAGGCTCAAAGGAGGCCAACAGAGGCAAACGGTCTTCTCTTTTGCTGACTCGAAGATCCACTTCGACGGTGTCGCCACGTAATACACTAGCCCGGGCGGCCTACGTCTCGCTGGTGTGCACCACCGACTGTTTTTCTGCGCCGGACTCTGCAGACTGACAGCTCGAGAGAGCCGATGCTTATGTGAAACTCGTGAAGTGGGATCCTTCTGCTTCTGTGCCCTCAAGTGGCGAGTCTTCGCAGGCTGTCACTTGGCAGCCGCCCCCCAGGGGATCCACAACTCTTTTTGTGGATACGTGCGTAGCGAGCACGGGACCCCGAGCTAATGTGGCCTTCCTTCCTTTCCGGGCTGCATACTTTCCCTTTCTGCATCCTTCCTCATCCCCCATCTTCGCCCCCCCACCACCCCCCCTCACCTCTGGCTCTTTCCTTCCCTTTCTACCCCTTTGGGAGTATGGTTTGTGCCTACGTCCGGAGACGGATGCTTGTAAATGTACCGCATTCTTCGCCTTCCTTGCTTGTATGTCTTCATCCTTCCTTTGTCCTTCTCTTTTCCTTACCTCTTCTCTTTACCCTTTTCTCCGCTGCGGCGTTTGAGACCTCTCTTCTTTCCTTTCCCTTTCTCTTTCTTCCTCCCTGTGTGTCTTAAGGCCGACCCATGCACTTCCATGCGTAGCCGGTGACGGGGTAACGCGTAATTCCCCGCCCCGGGTAGACAGGTAGGACACGTACGTACCCCCTGGTAACGGCCAGGCCCAGGGAGGGGTCATTACCCGAGCTGATACCTTCCGAAAGTGCCGATTGGTCCCTCCGTCCGTTTGTCGGGAGGTGTGACCTGAGGTGTGAACAATCACCTAAGGCGGGAGTGCCCTCAGAGAGGGCCCCCACGAGGGAGGAGAGCGCCATCGGAGACGTCGGTAATAGTGGGGGATTGTTTCGCAATGGTTTCCTCACCTTCCACTATGTCCGCTCACAAACGTAAGTTCACTGAGTCTCAGCCACAGTCAGTTCTTCCATCATTGCCACAGTTCCTTGTTGTTTCTCGGTCTGACGAAGGTCACGACTTCTCCACGGTCAACCCTTTCATTATTCAGAAAGGTGTCGACGCAATTGCAGGTCCTGTAAAGTCTTGTTCCAGATTACGGAATGGCACCCTGTTGTTAGAAACAGTCAGTGCCCTCCAGGCACAAAAATTGCTGCATACCTCACTACTACACACCTTCCCTGTCTGGGTGGGACCGCACCGTACTTTAAATTCCTCGCGTGGAGTCGTTTATACACGCTCCCTCGATGGATTGTCTGACGAAGAAATTCAGCACTACCTGTCTGACCAGGGCGTAACGGCTGTTCATAGGGTTATGAAAAGGGTTGACACGAACATCATTCCAACCCGCACTGTCTTCTTGACATTTGACAAAGTTCAACTCCCATCGAAAATCAAAGCAGGCTATGAGATAATTTCTGTTCGCCCTTACGTCCCAAACCCTACGCGTTGCTATCGATGTCAGCGGTTCAATCACACCAGCGAGTCCTGTTCCAATCCGGCCAAATGTGTTACGTGTGGCAAGGATGCCCATGAGGGTGCTTGTCCACCTCCATCCCCTTGCTGCATCAACTGTATGGGTGACCACGCTGCTTCCTCTCGAGATTGTCCCGTTTTTAAGGACAAAAAGCTCATCCAGGAAATTAGAGTAAAGGAAAAGGTGTAGACCTTTGCTGCTCGAAAATTATTCGCCAGTCGACAGCCCACCGTGCCTCAGAAAGGAAAATACAGCACGGTCCTTGCTTCTCCTCGGCCAACAAAGGAGGCGGCCACGCAGACTTGCGACCTCACCTTTAGTGCCACGGTCGTCAGATCGGCCAGCGCAAAGATCGCCCGTTCAACCTCACCACTTTCGCCTGCCCACTCTATGGCTCACCCTTCGTCGGGTTCTGCTAAATCTCGAGCCCAAAAGTCAGACACCAAGACTTCGAAAAAAGAGCATACTCGTGAAGAGTTTTTACGTACGGCAACTTCCCAACCATCGGTTCCTCCTTCCTCTAAACATCATACTTCCAAGAAGGCTACAAAGAAACCCAGTTCCTCTCCTTCTCCGCCAAGGCGTGTCCATCTACAGCACCACCTGGCAGAAATCGCCCTCAGCCGTCTTCCGTGTCGCCGAGGCGCACTGCTGGCGGCCGATCAACCGGCCGATCGCTGGTGGCAGGAGCTGCTCCTGACCAACCTATGGATCAGGATCTTCTGCCTTCGGCTGAATGCGATTCCATGCTGTCGGTCACAAGCTCAGAGCAGTTGTTGAGTTGACAGCGACCTTGGTCACATTCCTCCATTTTCTGTTCACCCTATGTCCATTATCCACTGGAATATCCGCGGTATTCGAGCCAATTGGGATGAATTGTCGATCCTCTTACGATCCTACTCGCCGGTCATCTTCTGTCTTCAGGAAACAAAGCTGCGTCCCCATGACCGCTTTGTTCTCCCTCATTTTCAGTCCGTCCGATATGATCTCCCCTCTGTTGAAGGCACTCCAGCACATGGAGGACTCATGATTCTTCTCCATGAAACTCTCCATTATCACCCAATCCATTTAAACACTTCCTTCCAAGCTGTCGCCGTCCGTCTTTCCCTTTCCGGATACACGTTCTCTCTTTGTACTGTATACATTCCATCGTCCACACCAATGGCACGAGCTGATCTCCTTCATCTTCTTGGTCAGCTTGCACCCCCATATTTGCTGGTTGGGGACTTCAATGCCCACCACCCGCTTTGGGGATTTCCGCATCCTTGTCCACGTGGCTCACTATTGCTAGACGTCTTCCGCCAAGCGGATCTAGTTTGCCTCAACACTGGGGTCCCTACATTTTTGTCTGCCTCCACGACAAATTCATCTCATTTGGACCTTGCGGTCGGTACTGTTCCGCTAGCTCGGCGCTTTGAATGATTCGCCCTTGACGATACACACTCGAGTGACCACTTTCCATGTGTCGTTAGACTGCAGCCTCAACTGCCCTACATGCGCCCGCGACGCTGGAAGTTTGCCCACGCCGATTGGACACTTTTTTCGTCTCTAGTGACATTCGATGACCGTCACTTTCCCAGCGTCGACGATGAGGTCACACATATTACCAACGTTATTCTTACAGCTGCGGAACATTCAATACCACGCACCTCCGAATTGCCCCGGCGCCCCCCAGTTCCTTGGTGGAACGAGGCATGCTGTGATGCAATACGTGAGCGGCGACGTGCTCTTCGCGTTTTCCGCCACCATCCTACTGTGGCCAACTGTATCCGCTATAAGCAGTTCCGAGCGCGATGCCATCGTGTCATCCATGATAGCAAGAAGGCAAGCTGGAAATTCTTTACTAGCTCATATAACACCTTCACTCCCTTTGGAGTCGGCTCCGACAGTTCTCAGGCGCGCCTAGTTTCTCCCCGGTCTCTGGGCTCACTGTCGCGCATGACATTAGAGGACCCCGTCGCAATTTCTAACTCGTTGGGTCAGTACTTTGCTGAGATTTCGAGCTCTTCAAATTACCCACCAGCGTTTCTCCCGAAGAAACGTGCAGCGGAAGTGCGACCTCTTGCTTTCTCCTCTCAAAATCGCGAAAGCTACAATACTGTTTTCTCCTTGCGGGAACTCCAACATGCACTCTCTTCTTCTCGCTCCTCCGCCCCAGGACCGGATGGTATCCACGTCCAAATGTCGCTGCATTTATCAACCCATAGTCTGCGTTACCTCCTTCGCCTTTATAATCGAATTTGGGCTGATAGTACTTTTCCCAGACGATGACGGGAAGCTATCGTCGTTCCTGTTCCGAAACCTGGAAAGGACAAACATCTCCCCTCTAGCTATCGCCCCATTTCTCTCACGAGTAGTGTCTGTAAGGTTTTGGACCGGATGGTGAATTACCGTTTAGCGTGGTGGCTGGAATCCCGCAGTCTTTTAACACCTGCCCAATGCGGATTCCGAAAGCATCGTTCTGCAGTTGACCATCTTGTTGCTCTCTCCACTTATATCATGAACAATTTTCTCGGGAAACGCCAAACAGTAGCAATATTTTTTGATCTGGAGAGAGCATACGATACCTGTTGGAGGACAGGCATCCTCCGCACACTGTTCTCTTGGGGCTTTCGAGGTCGGCTGCCCCTTTTTCTTCACGAATTTATGGCAGAGCGCACATTTAGCGTGCGGGTGAACACTACTCTCTCCCGTACTTTCTCCCAAGAAAACGGGGTACCCCAGGGCTCCGTGCTGAGTGTTTTACTGTTTGCCATTGCCATCAATCCAATTATGGATTGTCTCCTTCCTGATGTCTCGGGCTCCCTCTTTGTGGACGATTTTGCGATCTACTACAGCTCTCAATGGACCAGCCTTCTTGAACGACGTCTTCAAGGATGTCTCGATCGCCTCCACTCTTGGAGCATCGAAACAGGCTTCCGTTTTTATCCCAGTAAGACCGTTTGTGTTAATTTTTGGCGACGTAAGGAGTTTCTTCCGCCCTCCTTACATCTGGGTCCTGTCAACCTTCCGTTTTCAAACGTCGCTAAATTCTTGGGTCTTATGTTTGACAGAAAACTTTGCTGGTCCTCCCACGTTTCCTATCTTTCGGCTCGCTGTCTGCGATCTCTCAACACCCTCCGTGTCTTGAATGGTACCTCCTGGGGAGCGGATCGAGTGGTCCTTCTCCGCCTCTATCGCGCCTTAGTGCGCTCGAAATTGGACTATGGAAGCATAGTCTACTCCTCTGCTCGGCTGTCTATTCTTTGGCGTCTTGACTCTATCCACCACCGTGGATTACGTTTAGTGTCTGGAGCTTTTTACACCAGCCCTGTGGAAAGCCTTTATGCTGAGACTGCTGAACCTCCGCTGTCCAATCGGCGAGCCATCTGTCTTCCATGCCTGCTAATCCAGCCCATGACATTTTTTTCGACGCCTCCTTTGATGTAGGGTATGCAGGCCGCCCCTCCTCCCTACTACCACCGGGAGTCTGCTTCCGTCAACTGCTCCATTCTCTTTCCTTCCGCTTTCCTAAAACCCTCTTGACAACTTGGGGTACAGCACCGCCTTGGCTCCGTCCCCAGATCTGCCTGCTCTGTGACTTTTGTCGATTTCCCAAGGATGGTACCCCTTCACTTGTTTATCGTCGGGCATTTGCTGCTGTATGTGCATAAATGACGGACGCCACATTTATTTACAACGACGGCTCGAAAACATCGTTAGGTGTAGGGAGTGCCTATATTGTTGGTGACACCCCAAATCACTTTTGGCTTCCCGACCAGTGTTCGGTTTATACTGCGGAGCTTTACGCTGTTCTCCAGGCTGTCCACTACATCCGCCGCCATCAGCGGATACAGTACATAATCTGCTCAGATTCTCTCAGCTCTCTCCTTAGTCTCCACGCTCTTTATCCTGTGCACCCTCTGGTCCACCAGATTCAGGACTGTCTGCGCTTGCTCCACCTGGGGGGCGTCTCGGTGGCGTTCCTCTGGCTCCCGGGACATGTTGGTATCTGTGGAGGCTGCAGCCTCTCTTCCTCGGCCAGCTATTCAATTGATTCCCTTCGCCAATCTACGGAGCGTTCTATGTCGATGTGTTGTTCATTTATGTCACACGCATTGGTCGACACTTACCCATAATAAATTGCGGGACATAAAAGCTCTTCCTTGTGCTCGGACCTCTTCCTCCCGAACGCGTCGTCGGGAAGAGGTCATTTTAACTAGACTCCGGATAGGGCACTGTCTTTTTAGCCATCGACATCTTTTAAGCAGCGATCCTCCCCCACTCTGTCCCCACTGCTCTCAGCTGTGGACGGTAAGACACCTTTTAATTGAGTGCCCCTATTTTAATCCGTTACGCACCCGTCTACAGCTATCGCCTGATATATCGTCGATTTTAGCAGATGACACGCGCTCAGCCGACTGCGTTCTCAAGTTTATTAGTGCCAGTGAAATGACGTCAGTCATTTGAAGCTTTTTTTGTGGACAACCAACCCCTTTCTGTAGTGGATTTTTAAGCCTTCCTTCTGCTTTTAGTTTCTCCAATTTTATGACTTTCGTTCCCATTGCTGCTGGTTTTCAATTTCGGTTTTTTACTGTTTCCTAAGTCACGGACCGGGCGCTAATGACCATAGAAGTTTTGCGCCCTAAAACCAAAACAAACAAACAAACTTAGCAGCCGCGGTGGTGACACCTCTCCGTTTCTTCCTCGTCGTGACTCTCCTCGGACAGAATGTTTGTGGCCTTCTGTTCCACAAGGGGGATTTACTGCTGCTTTTAGCAACCCAGTCTCCCCTTGTACTCCGCCTTCAGGAAACAAAATTGCGTCCTCACGGCCACTTTGAGCTTTCGCATTTCTTCCCTGTCCGTTTTGACCTTCCCCATAAGTCGGCATTCCATCTGACGGGGGAGTCGAGCTACTCGTACGGGATGACATTCGTAGTCAACATGGCTCCCTGACTACCCATCTTCGAGCTGTTGCAGTTTGCTATTTTTTTCCTCACCTGACTTTTTCCTTTTGTTGCATTTATCTCTCTCCATCATTCGAGGTCACCAGGACTGACTTTCTTCAGCTTATTGGGCAGCTACTTCATCCGTTTCTGCAGCTCGGTGACTTTAACGCACATCGTCCTCTTTGGGGTTTTCCCAGAATCTGTCAGTGAGGTGCCCTCTTGGCTTATCTTATTAATCAACTTAACCTCTTCTGCCTTAACAGTGGAGCACCCACATTCCTTTCTGACTTCTCACACACCTAGTCCCATTTGGACCTATCCTTCTACACTGCCCAGCTTGCCCATCGTCTCGAGTGGTCCGTTATTTCTGGCACCTACTCGAGCGACCATTTCCGGTATGCTATCCGTTTGCTGACTCCTACCCCACCTGCGTACACACCCAAATGGCAGCTTACTAAGTCTGACTGGTGGCTTTACTCCTTCCTGGTGACCTTTGAAGAACCAGGTTTCCCAATTGCAATGACCAGGTTGAATATCTTACAAAAGTTATCCTTACTGCTGCGGAATGTTCCATTTCTCACACTTCCTCTTTACCGTGCTGTGTCCCAGTCCTTTGGTGGACTGAGGTGTGCCGTGATGCAATTCACGCGTGGAGACGTGCTCTCCACATTTTTAACCGTCATCCTAAGATGGCTAAGTGCATTCATTATAGGCAGATGCGTGCAAACTGCCATTGTGTTGTTCGGGATAGCAAAAAAGCTGTCTGGATTTCATTCACTAGTTCTTTTTACAGTTCCATCCCTTCCTGTGTTGTGTGGGCCAACCTTCACGGGTCTCTGGAACCGAAATCCGTTCCTCACTTTCTGGCCTGACAGTAGCTGATGATGTCGTCATGGACCCTATTCCTGTCTCTGACACCTTGGGCCTCCATTTTGTGGAAATTTCGTGCTCTTCCCACTATCAGCCTGCCTTCGTCCATCGGAAACAAGTGGAGGAAGCTCAGGCGATACCCTTCTCTTCTCAGAATCGTGAGTGCTACAGCGCTGCCTTTACTGTGAGGGAGCTAGATCGTGCTCTCAGTTTACCCCAGTCCTTTGCCCTGGGGCCAGATGCTGTCCACATTCAGATTTTGCAGCACATTTCTCTTGGAGGGAAGCACTTTCTGCTTAATACATGCAACCGCATCTGGGCAGAGGGCACGTTTCCCGGACGTTGGGTGAAGCCACCGTAATACCCGAACCTAAGCCCGTTAAGGACAGAAACCTTCCTTCTAGCTACCACCCCATCTCCCTCACCAGCAGCGTTTGCAAGATGATGAAATGTATGATTCGTGCCCGGCTGGTATGGCGGCTCGAGTCTCACAATTCACTAAGCACTGCAAAATGTGGATTTTGAGCATGCTGTTCTGGAGTTTACCATCTCATTGCTTTGTCCACCCATGTCGTGAAAGGTCTTCTGCTGAAATCTGGCTGTGGCTGTGTTATTTGATTTGGAGAAGGCCTATGACACCTGCTGGAGAACTGGTATCCTCTGTACACTCCACATGTGGGGCTTCTGTGGCCACCTGCCTCGATTCCTTCAGGAATTTTTAATAGGTAGAGTTTTCAAGGAGCATGTGGGTTCTGCCTTGTCTTGGACACCTTTATCCAGGAAAATGGTGTGCCTCAGGGTTCCGTCTTGATCGTCGTCCTCTTTGCTATCGCCATTAATCCTATAATGGTCTGTCTCCCGCCGGGCAACTCCGGCTCCCTTTTTGTTGACAATTTTCCCACGTATTGCAGTCCTCCGTGGACTTGTCTCACTGAGCAGCGGCTTCAGCATGTCTTGATCGTCTTTACTCCTGGAGCATCAACAATGGCTTTGTTTTTTCACTGACAGAACTGTCTGTATGAATTTCTGGCAGCGCAGTTTGATCCTCCCACCATCTTTACATCTTGGACCTGTTGCCCTTCTGTTCGTTGAAACTGCAAAATTCCTGGGATCATGCTCGATAGGAAAATATCTTTGTCCTCCCATGTATCTTACCTGGCAGCTCGCTGTACACAGCCCTCAGTGTCCTACATTTCCTCAATGGTACTTCGTGGGGTGAAGGTCAAAATACTGCCATCCATTTCAGCTGGTCTTTTGTCCATTCTTAGCTAGACTATGGGTGCTTTGTTTGTGTGTCTGCACGTCCATCCCTCTTACCCCGTCTCGACACTATCCACCATCGTGACATCCATTTGGCCACTGGCACTTTTTACACCAGCCCAGTTGAGAGTGTGTGTGCTGAAGCTGCTGATCTACCACTGTTCTACTGCTGTGACGTTCTCCTCAGCGGGTAAGCGTGCCATTTGTATACTGTGTGTGGCCATCCATCCTATACCTCCTTCTTTGATGACTCCTTTGGTCGCCGCTATGTTACCTCCTGGTGTCCACTTTTGGCACTTGTTATGGCGGCATACCTTCACACAACTTTCCCGGTGGGTGTGAAACCCTCACAACCTTGATTTTGTGCGGCGGCCTGTAGTCACCTTGGCCTTAATTCTCTTCCTAAGGACACCACTCCAGCCCCCGGTTAAGAATTGGACACTGCCGGTTCAGCCATCGCCATCTGCTGACGGCTGCGCCGGCGCCGTTCTGCCCTTGTGGGCACTTGCTGACGGTTAGACACATTTTAATGTCCTGTCCAGATCTTAACACACTGCGCCTCGATCTTAACCTGCCAAATACTTTCGATGCCATTTTAGCGGATGACTCACGAGCAGCTGCTCGTGTTCTTCGTTTTATCAATTTGACAAACCTCGCTAAGGACATTTGATGATGCTGTTTTTTAATCCTATGCCTGTCAGTCTGTCTTTTATCGTGTTTTCCCTTTTAGTTGTTGTGGTCAACTTGTGCCTCGCGGTGTATTCTTAGAGTAGTCAGGGCGCTAATGACCATTGAAGTTGTGCGCCCTAAAACCACAAAAAAAAAAAAAAAAAACCTCTCCAGCCTCCGTCTATCGCCTTCAGTTTCATGACCTTCTCGTGGAACTGATGGCTCTCGGACTGATCGTGGTGTCAGGAGTGCCTTCGTCATTGGCACTGGCATTTTTCGATATCGGCTTCCGGCACACTGCTCAGTGTTTACAGGCAAGCTCTTCGCCCTGTATCAGTCCTCAGAGTGCATCTGGCGACACAGCCTTTTCAATTGTGTCCTCTGCTCAGACTCTCTCAGCGCACTTCAAAGTCTCTGTTCGCTGTACACCGCCCATCCCTTAGTGCAGTGGGTCCAGGAAAACCGTCACTTGCTCACTGTTGGTGGATCTACTGTGATGTTTCTGTAGGTCCCCGGTCATGTCTGTCTGCCAGGAAACGATGCTGCTGACGCTGCTGCCGAGGTTGCAGTCTCGTACCTCAGTCCACCGGTTCCTAGATTCCCTTCGGAGATCTCTGTGTTACCGTCTGTCAGGAGGTGGTGTCACTTTGGCATCACCATTGGTTCTTCCCTCATCGTAATAAGCTCTGGATTATTAAGCCCCTCCCAGCGGCTTGGATAACCACCTCTCTGCCTTCCTGCCAGGATGTGGTGATCCTAACTATGTTGCGTATTGCGCACTGCCTTTTTAGCCATCACCATTTGTTAAGTGGCTCTCCCCCGCCACTTTGTACACATTGCGCTCAAGTTTTACCTGTCCAACACTTCCTGGAGGAATGCCCATTTTTTAACAGTTAACATTTCCACTTGGGTTTGTCGTCTGTATTTTGCACCCACTGCCTTCAGAATTTCAGAGAGAGTATTCCAATCAACAGTGTCAAAAGCTTTCTCTTAAGTCTGCAGATTTGTATTCCCTTTCCCCTGTCTCCTTTTGCTGATTTTTATATTTTCTCCTTTCATCAGTTAAATTCAGTATGTCCTGTGATATCCAAGGATTTCTACTAGGCCTTGTCTCTATATGTATTCGATTTCCTCTGCTGCCTTCACTACATCTACATCTACATTGATACTCCGCAAGCCACCCAACGGTGTGTGGCGGAGGGCACTTTACGTGCCACTGTCATTACCTCCCTTTCCTGTTCCAGTCGCGTATGGTTCGCGGGAAGAACGACTGTCTGAAAGCCTCCGTGCGCGCTCTAATCTCTCTAATTTTACATTCGTGATCTCCTCTGGAGGTATAAGTAGGGGGAAGCAATATATTCGATACCTCATCCAGAAACGCACCCTCTCGAAACCTGGCGAGCAAGCTACACCGCGATGCAGAGCGCCTCTCTTGCAGAGTCTGCCACTTGAGTTTATTAAACATCTCCGTAACGCTATCACGGTTACCAAATAACCCGGTGACAAAACGCGCCGCTCTTCTTTGGATCTTCTCTATCTCCTCCGTCAGCCCGACCTGGTACGGATCCCACACTGATGAGCAATACTCAAGTATAGGTCGAACGAGTGTTTTGTAAGCCACCTCCTTTGTTGATGGACTACATTTTCTAAGCACTCTCCCAATGAATCTCAACCTGGTACCCGCCTTACCAACAATTAATTTTATATGATCATTCCACTTCAAATCGTTCCGTACGCACACTCCCAGATATTTTACAGAAGTAACTGCTACCAGTGTTTGTCCCGCTATCATATAATCATACAATAAAGGATCCTTCTTTCTATGTATTCGCAATACATTACATTTGTCTATGTTAAGGGTCAGTTGCCACTCCCTGCACCAAGTGCCTATCCGCTGCAGATCTTCCTGTATTTCGCTACAATTTTCTAATGCAGCAACTTCTCTGTATACTACAGCATCATCTGCGAAAAGCCGCATGGAACTTCCAACACTATCTACTAGGTCATTTATATATATTGTGAAAAGCAATGGTCCCATAACACTCCCCTGTGGCACTCCAGAGGTTACTTTAACGTCTGTAGACGTCTCTCCATTGATAACAACATGCTGTGTTCTGTTTGCTAAAAACTCTTCAATCCAGCCACACAGCTGGTCTGATATTCCGTAGGCTCTTACTTTGTTTATCAGGCGACAGTGCGGAACTGTATCGAACGCCTTCCGGAAGTCAAGAAAAATAGCATCTACCTGGGAGCCTGTATCTAATATTTTCTGGGTCTCATGAACAAATAAGGCGAGTTGGGTCTCACACGATCGCTGTTTCCGGAATCCATGTTGATTCCTACATAGTAGATTCTGGGTTTCCAGAAATGACATGATACGCGAGCAAAAAACATGTTCTAAAATTCTACAAGAGATCGACGTAAGAGATATAGGTCTATAGTTTTGCGCATCTGCTCGACGACCCTTCTTGAAGACTGGGACTATCTGTGCTCTTTTCCAATCATTTGGAACCCTCCGTTCCTCTAGAGACTTGCGGTACACGGCTGTTAGAAGGGGGGCAAGTTCTTTCGCGTATTGTGTTTCTCAGCATTAGTTTAGTTTAGTGACACTATATTCAGAAATTTTATGGACGCACAAAAGTGGGAGAGCTGTCTCATGTAATAATTGAATTAATCTTTGTGGAAGTCGACATTACTTAATACTTGTATAATTAGTTACACTTTCCGTGATATAAAAACAAAAAGATTTGACACCTTCCTCCACTCGTGTTACACAAATCAAAACCAAACCACATATTCAGTTAAGGAAAATAGAACATTGATTGTCTGCACTGTTTCAGTTCTTGTTTGTTTCTCACACCTGCTCCACTCAGTTTTCTCCACATGACGACTCCCACTTCTGCTTCTTATAATTTCCTGATCCATTCTTGATCATTCAGTATCTCCTGGCTAATCAGTCTTGTCTATCACCTGCTGCTGCTCTCCAGTGGCAAACACGAGAGTTGTCCAGGTGTATTGTATGAACTTGTCCCATTTCGAGCTCATCCTCTGAATGAACTGATTGATTTTGATGAAACCTGTCACAGTTTGAGAGACACAGTTCAGTGTCAGAAATTGCTTTCACACTAATACACTGTAACAGGGCAGTTCTTTAATAATGCTAAGAGTCACATTTCCTTTGTATCACAGTAATATTGAACTATAACTGTTTGGCCCCAGCCTTCATTTGTTCCTTTGGTATGTTTTGTTAGTGAGTTACGAAAGGAGAGTCTACAGAAGTACGGTTGGAGTCAAAGTAAATACAAATGGAGAGATTCAACTAATTCTATGCACAACATTAATAATGTGCCGTGCTGTGTGTGTCTCTATACATCCCACTCTGAAATAAAAATTATTGAACCAGGAAAATCTAAACACTTTCTTCTAGCTGAAATGATGTCAAGCATATCTACATCTTCTCTCCCCGAGCATCTTTCAGCGTGTGGGTAACCCTTTCCTGTCAAATTAGGAAATGATGCAGAGGAAGAACAACTGAATGAGAGCCAACATGTTTAAGATTTTCTCATCCTGCTCAGTTGACTACATCCACACGGGACTAAATAACATATTGCTCTACTCTTCTGCAAATGTATGCTCTCGAAATTTCAATAGTAAACCACTCAATGGTGCACAGTGCCTATCTCGTAGTATATGCCTCTGGAGTTGGCTCAACATCCCAATGATGTTTTCTCATTTACTGAACGAGCTCGTGATAAAAATGCGCTGCTCTTCTTTAGACATTCTCTCTTTTCTGTATTGATCCTACCTTATGAGGTTGATAGACAGAGCAGTGCTATTGGAGTAACAGTGAAAGTAGGGCATTTAAAGCTGCTTCTTTCCTGCATCGACTAAACTTTGTGGTGATCCGTCCAAGGAATCTGTCGCCTGCCTCTCCTAGGACTAAATATTGTGAAGTTCTGGCAGAATGTAAATAATTTAGGAGTAAAAGTAACAACTAACCAAATAGTAGATGCATTGTGTTAATGGCAATCATAAAAACAACACTGAAAACTTTGGTAACTTTCAGATGAATTCTTTTTCGAGCTCAAGTATGTACATTAGTGCTTGTGGTTCTCCCACACACACACACACACACACACACACACACACCTACCTCTATTTCTCACAGGTGCACTAATGACCTCAGGGCTTATCACTATAAACACTGGCTGCGTTGCATCATACTGTATAAGTTTATCTCACATTTATTTACAAAGGGCTACCCTAGCAGCAATAGTGGCTTGAGTCACCTACAAGTAGAATACCCATAGAATGCCATACAGAATCGTGCTATCCACATGCCCTAATGGTATGTTTCAGCTGGGAACGAGTCTTGTCCGCAGCCGCAGACGTCGGAGCATCTGGCGGCCATCGAGATCATGAAGCTGAAGCACATCCTCATCCTGCAGAACAAAATCGACCTCGTCAAGGAGGGACAGGCCAAGGAGCAGTATGAGCAGATAATAAAGTTTGTGCAAGGTGAGACCACTTACAGGCTGTCTTACAAGTGAAGTAAAGTTCCCATTTCTTGTCGGGTAGGTTCAACAGTTCGTATGCTGTATTGGTGACAGTGTTTGCCTCGAGATAAATCCTGTTGGGAAATTAATCATCAATACATTGCAAGGAATTGGTGTCTTTCCTCATTACTCTTCTTTGTTTGTTAATTAAAACTTTGAAGTCTGGCATTATGTTCCTTGAGTCAATGTTTCCCAACTGTTTACTTTACCAGTCCATTCAAATTCTATATGGTCAGAATGTTAATTCTCACCCTCTTCTACATTATAATAATTGTAAATTTTCCACCATTTACACTTATAAATGTCAATAATGGAGAGAAAAAAAATCAAAACGGGCAACTTGTAACTGAGGTGTAGTGATGTTGGCAAGGCGTTTTAAAAACATTACACAATGTAATTAGTTGAGCATTAGTCTCCCTAGTTCTGAATCGGTAGAAATTGTTAGAAGTTGGAACAGCTTGTGCCATTTGTGCTTCTTCTTCCAACACTTCTATCCTAACAAAAACCTCACTGTGTGTAGTGTTGTTTGTATTCACGTAACTGGACAAAGTATTCGGTTGGGCTAAAACTTCAGAATTAGCTTGAACAAAAGGAGAATTTACTAAAAGCTGCACGAGCTACTGTATCAACTCTTTCAGATAGTCCGCAGCCCGAGGTCTCGCGGTCGCGTTCTTGCTTCCCGAGCACGAGGTCACGGGTTCGATTCCTGGTGGGGTGAGAGTGTTTCACCTGCCTACAAGTTGTGTGTAGCAGTGTATTCTAAACAGAAACATTTGTTCTAATTATGAGATAATACTTAGTGCTTCATTTCCTTGGTAACGACTGAACTATGTACGGATAACACACGTACCTTATAGTAAGCACTCGGTCTCTTTTTGCCCTGAGCTTGTTCGTGGCACTGTAATTTCAGTTGTCTTTTATATTATGAACTGCATATAAACTAGTGTAACTACTACTAGCTATACTACTAGAAATAAAAGGATGATTTAGGTGTGGAATATTGATGTACGAACTGACGTGTTGTGTCTTTTGATACTGCTCGCTTGTAAAATTTACTCACACAGATCTGCCCCCTTTTCTCCTGCGGAGTGCATTTTGTGAACTCGTCGTACGGTGTCACAGGCACAGTAGCCGAGGGAGCGCCGGTGATACCCATCTCGGCGCAGCTCAAGTACAACATAGAGGTGCTGTGCGAGTACATCACGACCAAGATACCCGTCCCGATGAGGGACTTCACGAGCCCGCCACGCCTTATCGTCATCCGTTCGTTTGACGTCAACAAGCCGGGCTCGGAGGTTGATGACCTGAAGGGAGGTGTCGCCGGTGGCAGTATTCTCAGGGGTGTGCTCAAGGTACTGTATCGTATCCAGTGTGCTCGTGGTGTAGGCGGACTGAGGTGTGGTGGATGTTACGCAGCATGAGGAGCCTAACCTCTTCACTTCAAATAACTTTTGGCTCATTAGATATGTGTAATTTCCATTGCACCTAGACAGATCGTAACTGCCGGCTCGACAAGGGAAGTATGCTATTTTTGTCAGGTATAAAGTTTGACCCAAACATGTAAAATTACTGATAGGATAACAATGTTTCATTTTGCATTGTTCAAGTATTAACTTTTTCCAAAAGGTTCTTATATAGTTTACCTGAAGATGAGGGCCTGCTATTTATATGTGTTGTGCAGTTTCTGATTTTATCACAGATTTTTATGTGGTTGAGCCAGATTTTAATAGCTTACAATAAAAAATATATATATATATATATATATATATATATATATATATAAAAAACAAAGATGATGTGACTTACCAAATGAAAGTGCAAAGATGTTGTTGAATGACAGGTGGGGTATGAGTGGCGGCAACTTGAAATTAGCGGAGATTTCAAGTTGCCACCACTCATACCTCACCTGTCATTCAACAACTTCACCTCGACTGACATCTCTGCCCAAACTCTTTGTCTTTAAATATGTCTGCTTGTGTTTGTATATGTGTGGATGGATATGTGTGTGTGTGCGCGAGTGTATACCCGTCCTTTTTTCCCCCAAGGTAAGTCTTTCCGCTCCCGGGATTGGAATGACTCCTTACGCTCTCCCTCAAAACCCACATCCTTTCGTCTTTCCCTCTCCTTCCCTCTTTCCTGATGAGGCAACAGTTTGTTGCGAAAGCTTGAATTTTGTGTGTATGTTTGTGTTTGTTTGTGTGTCTATCGACCTGCCAGCGCTTTCGTTTGGTAAGTCACATCATCTTTGAGATATATATATATTTTCCCACGTGGAATGTTTCCCTCTATTATATTCAATCATAGAGAGAGAGAGAGGTTCTCCCCCGTGCCCTTCATGGGAATAGCAGATCTGTACTAGACAAATTTAAGTCTGACAAGAAGTTAATCAGTAAAAACACACTAAATGTAATGGTCCATGTGGCATGTGGTGTTGTTGCTGCAGCCTGCATTTCCCTTTATGATGATCCAGCTATTCCCTCGGTTCAACTTTTTCCTTTTGCTCTTGTGTCCCATGTTTCCACTTTCCGTCTGGTGGGGCTTGGGGCTGTTAAGTATCCGTCTGACAGAGACCCCAACTAGTGATGTTGGCTGGGCAAATGCCCAGTGGGCAAGACATTTATAAATCGACATTTGCCCAAAGCAGTCTTAAATGCCCAAAATCTGGGCATTTATAAAAAAGTACATTTTAAAGTTTTTAGGCTGGAATGCATAATTTACCAACTAAAATAAGGGATGGAATGACACTCTCGATATTAGAAGTTGGTAAATGTTTATATTGAAACATACGTACGTCCCTCATTACTATTATTACTAAAAATGAAAAGAAGAAAGAGAGAAGCATTTTTTTACTAGCATTTCAACTTGTTGCACCAAGGAAGGGTGTGTGAAACTGACAGCTGCTTGTCATTTAGAATCACCTTTCTACTTTTACCTGTTCGTTCTCTCTCTCTCTCTCTCTCTCTCTCTCTCTCTCTCTCACACACACACACACACACACACACACACACACACACACACACCTGTCATTGAGTAGCTGTGTAGTGATAAGCTGGTATTTAAAGAAAAAAAATTGTCCTTAGATCATAATCGCTGAATATTACTGAAGAATGATAATTGATAGCAAAATTATTACTGATAGTATTAAGCAGCTGGCATGTGTCTCTTGATAAACGGTTTGCAGTGGGAGCAGGTTGGGGTGTAAGAATGCTTTTGTCAGATGTAGTGACATTTGAGACGGGCTATATTCTTCTGTTCTCTTTCTTCCTTTATCTACTTCCCTATAATTGCACTGTTGTGAAGATAAAATGAGAACACTAATGTAAAAAAAAAAGATTTAATAACAAAGAATCGATGCTGATGACGGCGGACTTATTGAATTCTGATACTAGTCGATTCTCAGAGAATCGGCTATTCTTGGACTTGTGGAATTGGAATCGGCACATGACTCGTCCCTAATTAAAATCATTATGGATAAACTTTTTTTACTCTAACATTTTTACTGTAGTATAGTATAAGTAAAAATACTACGTACAGGCTACCTACTTAAAGACTTACTTTTAAACTTGAGTTGTGTTTTCTTTTTTTTATTATGTACTGTCCCAAGAACTAATTTCATTAAAAATGTATAGTTACATTTACAGTCCAATTTATTTCCCCTGATAACTCTTCCCTTACTCTCGAGCAGCTTTTTCAACTCGGTTAGACAACTGCTACAGAACCATTGTTGCAAAACACCTTTTCCACTAAAAAACATCAGCTTAAATTTTTTTTATACGTGCCACTTATCAGTGAATCTTTAAAATGAATAAATGCCCCCCAAGCATTTATGAATGTTGGGCTCTTACCCAGGCATTTATCCTGGACATTAGCCCCTACTTATAAATGCCCAAGCATTTTACATCACTACCCCTGACAACACAGCGATCACTTTTCTAGTACTCGAGCTTTCACCTCCTCACGTATGCCTGGAAGTGGCTGCTCACCTCTCCGGTGCATCGGAACTCCCGACAGTGGCTGCCGTGCCGGGTGGCCCGCTCTGGGACTGGAGGGATCCGCGGGGGGAGCTCGGACTGGGTAGCACTCGCGTGGTGAGCCTGTGATCGGAAAGGGTGGTACTGGTGCTAGACACTCTGCAGGTGAAGTGTGCTGAGCTCCATTCTTCTGGCCGCTGTTCTGTGGCCGTCTCTCCAGACGGGAACGGTTCACACTCTGCTCCTACGTTTGCTTGTTCGACCTTCCCCTCCTCGGCCACCCCGTCGGAGGAAAGCCAGGCCTGCTGGTTCGGGGTGAAACCCTTCTGCCATTACATGGTTTGCTCCAGGACTGACAGAGACGTTCACTGCTACCAAACTGCTCTTTTTTGTAGAACATGTGGAAGGTAAGTTCGGTGAAGTCGACTCGATAAGATGAGATCTGGTTCCCTGCCGATTAAAATTTCTTCTGCCAGTCATTTGACAGCCCTTTGTACTATTGAGTGCTTAGGAGAAACGCCAGTGTGCATCACTTCTCAACAGTCCTTAGATATGACTCAAGGCATTATCTTCCACAGACTCTCCTACAGTCTGGCAAGGAACTCGGCACTAACCTGGCACGGAGCGACATTCATTTTTTGCGGCTTGTCCAGAGAGGTCGTAAGGACATTGACATCGATACTGGCACTTTGTCTGTCTTGTGAGGGGATACCCATCTGGAAAAAGTCAGTTATAGTGTACCGTTGCAATGTGCAGCCTCGTATCCCACCTCCCACGCTCCGTTTCCGGCCTCTCTGTTTCGGTCCCACGTTTTCACAGCACGAGCTGAATCCTATTTGCAGTGACTGCGGCTGCCCTCTCCATCTGGGACGCCTTTGCACTCCATTACCAAAGTGCACGAACTGTTCCGGCCCACATTTACTTCGCTCACCGAATTGCCTGAGATATAACGAGGAAAGGAGGAATTGAAAACTCTCGACCGTATGTCCTACTCTGCAGCCTAACAGAAATTTGACCGTCTTTACCCGGTGTCTTTAACGTCTACCTTTGCTTCTGTTATGTCTTTTCCTCCTCCACTTCCTCCTTACCTCTGTCGTGTCCTCCTTCCCTTTCCTCCTCCCTGACAGTTGCCGTTCCCTCTCCTCGTGGAACTGCTCTTTCTCCACAGCTGGAGGAGAAACTCTGTTTTCTGGCACCTGCCGGGCATCTCCAGGATGAGGAACTTGTTACATCGAGCTGGAAACGGGAGCCACGATCTGGGCCCCGAGGCTGCTCGTCCTCTTTCAGATCCTGATATTATCAGAACTTGTTCTCTTCCTGACCACACTTCCTCTCACTCTCCGGAGGAGAAGTAGAAGATACGTAAGTCTCTGAATGAGCCCCCGATATCCCAGGAGCTGTCACCCCTTTCCTCTTTGTCAGGATCCAATCTTACAGTCGCAGATGTCATTCCGTCCTTACCAGTTACTGGCTCGTTCGATGTCCGTCCGGCCTCTCGTATTACTCTCTCTAGTGGAATTGTAACGCTTATTATCATCACTTTCTGGAATTGCAGTCTCTTCTTTCTCTGTACTCTGTAGTTCGTGTTGTATTACAGATTTCATTTTGTGGATACTGACTCGCTGACTCTTCACGGTTTCCGAGCTTTCTGCCAAGGGTTGGCCCTTTGCGAGCCTCTGGTGGTATCTGTGTGTCAGTCTGCAAGGACATTGTTCTCGGGTTCCTCTTCATACTGTATAGGAAGTTGTGGCCACTTGGGTCAGTTAAGATGCTGTAGTAACAGTATGCTGTCTTTATCTCCCCCAGACTGGCCTCCTGCTCTTCTGACCCTCCTCAGACAGCTCCCTCCCCCGTTCCTTCTCCTTGCAGATTTTAACACCCGCAACCCTGTGTGCGGTACTACGACCACTGACGGGGCAGGATTGTTGAAGATCTGCTGGCACGGCTTGATCTCTACCTCCTCCACACTGGGTCCCCACACACCGTGTGGCACACGGCACTTTCTCAGGTACTGATGTTTGTCTGTAGCTCTGGATTCCTCCCCTCTGTTCGACAGAGAATTCGTGACAATTTGTGTGACATTGATCATTTTCTGACCGTTTTACCTTACCTCCGGCACCACTCTCCTGGACGCCCTTGTGGGTGGATCTTTACTAATGCAGACTGAAATGCCTTTTCCTCAGCTGTCATCCCGTATGTTGCACCGCACGATGGCACTAGTCAGTCTGTACGAAGTTTGACAAATGCCATCCTTTTGGCAACTGCTTTGGTGATTCCTCCTTCCTCGGCTTCTCCCCAACGGGAGACTGTCCCTCGGTGGACCTCAGAACTTCTGCAGCTACTGCAGACTGCTGTCGTGCCCTCCAGTGCTACAAACGGCATCCGTCTCTCGACCACCTCTCGGTCTTTAACTGGCTCCGTGACCGGACCCTTTGTCTTATTAAACAGGAGAGAAAGATTTTTTGGGAACAGTATGTCGCTGCCGTAGGGGCACAGTGCTCTCTGCCCGGACACGGCTCCTGGACCAGACTGGGTGCAACTGTTTCCCCAATGACGAGAAAGTGTCGTTACCCCAGTTTCAAAATTGGGTAAACTACTTCTTCAGATGCACAACTGTAGTCCGATCAGTTTAACCGATGTCCTCTGCAGATTACTTGAATCCGTGACAGGTTGGAGGCCTTATTGGATCCTTGAATCCTGGGACCTTTTATTTATTTATTTATTTATTTATTTATTTATTTTCTGTCCATATAACAAAAAGTTTTCGGACATTGTCAGGAAAATTTAGATTACATTACGCATATACAGTAAAATATTTACATTCTTTCATAACAACATATGGATCAGACACATGTCTGTACACATTATTTTTCAAAAGGGCACTACAAGTAGATTCCTCTATAGTGTAACACAATTTAGCTTATATTTATAATAGTACAGTACACATAATACAGTGTATAATTACATTCTTTCATACCACTGATAGATCGGAGAATTGTCTATATACACTGTTTTCCAAGATGGCACTACAACTTAAAGTCCTCTATAGAGCAACAACACTTCTCTATTAATAATTGCTTCAGTCTACTCTTTAGCATATTTAGATTTACCTTCTTGAGTTCACAGGGTAGTACATTGTAGAAAATTGCTCCCATTCTGTGTGAGCTGTGGTCCGTTGCCTTTTTATTGGTCACAATTCTATGAAAATTTTCCCTTCCCCGTGTATCATAGTTGTGTACTTTACTGTTTCTCATATTAAATTCAGGATTTTGTTTCACAAACATGACTGTCTGCAGTACATACATGGAGTACAACTGTAAGAATTTTATATTTTCTAGAGATGTCTCTACAAGGCTCTCTCTTCTTTACCTTGGTTACCATTCTTACTGCCTGTGTTTGTAATCTAAAAAGTCTTATCTATATGAACTGCTGATGTCCCACCCCATATACCATACTGAAGGTGCGGATGAATTAACCCAAAATATATTTGCCTTGAAGTATCATGGTCCAAGAAGGCTGAGACCCGTTTCAGTAGATACACATTTCTACTGATTTTCTTGCGAATATTATCTACATGGTCTTTTCATGATAAGTGTTCATCAACAACGATGCCCAAAAATTTATGTGAATTTGCATATGCAAGACCCAATGGGGATGTAAATACAGTATTAGCTATGGCAGCATTATAACTGTGGATGAACTTCATTATTACCGTTTTGTCTTTATTTACAAGAAGCTCGTTTGCTGTAAGGTATGCGGACAGAGTATTGAAACTGATCTTGGTACTGTTAGCTGCAGACTGCATATCGCTGCTTCAGCTGATGAAGGATATGTCATCGACTTAGCTTACAACCGTGCAATTTTGAGGTTCAAATAAGTTATTTACATATACAAGGAACAGAAAAGGCCCTAGTATGCTTCCTTGAGGTACACCACATTGAAGTGTCCTGAAGTTTGATTTGGTTGTTAGGAGCTGCTCATTATTTTGATAAGTTAGCTTTACACACTGTTTCCTGTCTTTTAAAGAGGAGGTAAGTAGTTTCAAGGCTAGTCCTCTCAACCTGTACTCTTCTAGCTTACACAGAAGAATGGTATGATTCACAGTATCAAAGGGTTTGCTCATATCTAGGAAAGTGCCTATTACCTTGTCACTTTTGTCCAGCTTATTTAATATTTCATGTATAAAAGATGCTACAGCTATTGTAGTAGATCTCCCTTTTCTAAATCCATGTTGTAGGTTGTTTAACAGATTGTGTTTGGTGAAATATGATTCAACTTGATTTAGTATTACTCTCTCTAACAATTTGCCTAGTTCTGAGGTTAATGATATTGGCCTGTAGTTTTTAGTGTCAGTTTTTAATCACTTTTTATGCACTGGTATAATTTCAGTAATTTTCAAAAGGTCAAGGAATACTCCATTTCTGAGGGAGGTATTTATCAAGTGAGTCATGGGTTTCACTAATTCATCCCTGCATTCCTTTAGCAGTTTAGGTGAAATGTCATCCCAGCCACAAGACATTTTTGGTCGAAGTGCTGATATGATTGCTAGGACGTCCCTCTCAGTAAAGCGGTGGATGTAAAAGGACTGGCTAGATTTTGCAAGACTAAAATTTTGTGGCTTGACATGAACTTCATTTGTACCAACTGTACTGAACTTTTGTATAAATTTCTCACACACTTCTTTTGGGTCATTTATTTCTTCACCATTTTCTTTTTGGCTTTGACCCAGGCCGGTTTTCGCCGAGGCCGCTCTACTGCAGATAATTTTGTTCACCTGGAGTCTTCTGTCCGAGCGGCTTTTGCACGGTGTCAACATCTTGTTGCAGCCCTCTTCGATCTGCAGAAAGCTTATGAAACAGCACGGTGCCACTACACCCTTGCTATCTTACACGAATGGGTTCTCTGTAGCCCACTCCAGATTTTTATCCGGAACTTTCTTCCGTGTCTTACTTCTCAGTTTCAGGTTGGTGTCTCCTGTTGCATCATCTAGCTCCTCCAGGTGCATAAAGATCTGCAGGGTTCTGTTTTGAGTGTACCTCTCTTTTTAGTGTCTATCAATGGTCTGGTGGCGGCTGTGGGGCCTGTGGTGATGATTTTTTAATTTATTTTTGTTCATCCACAGTATACATCGTCGAGCGCAGACTACAGTTACCAATACACTGAGCACAATCTTGGGCTCTCACTCGCAGCTTCCAATTTTCGGATGCGTAGATCCGTGTAATCTGTTTCTGTCATCACCACACAGTCAGTCTCCATCCAGATCAATAACTTGACAGGCAATCCCTCAGTGTTTTGGGGTCTTATTGTTTTTTGGGACCGGTCTTTGAGTCCTGCTTGACATGTCTTCCCCATCTTTGCCAAGTGAAGCAGGCCTGTTGGTCGCACCTCAGTGCCTTTTGATGCCTCCGCAACACCAACTGGGGCACAGGCTACTCTGCCGTGATGCAGCTCTACACGGCATTTGTCGAGGCCCGTCTAGAATACAGGAGTCTCGCCTACGGCTCGGCATCTCCTTCAACGTTACGAATGACGGGTCTGATACACCATTGTGATGTTGTGGCACAGTCAGTGGAGTCAAACATTCTACAGTGACAGTATCAACAAACTGACCTCATTGGGAGAAGTGTGTTTGTGACCAGGATGACTATATTGAGAAACAGGTATGAAGGCATGAAGAATAAAGATGTAGAATGTTAATAAAAAAAATCATTTAATATGTTTGAAGAATTTAAAAAAAATTTGGAGGCATTACTTTTCATCACACTATCGTACTATAGAGAAATCCTTATAAGCTGCAGGTGACAAACTGTACCAAAATATCATCTTTACTAGAGATAGTAGATAACTGTAGGAACATCAGTATTTGCTAATAAGGCGTATACTTTGTTAAAATGTTATGGAACATAGTGGCCCCGATCCAAAGGACTGTAAGTTTTAATACAACTTTTTTACCTGTTTTCATCAGAGATTAAATGAACCCACTGTGGTGGTGTAGTTGCACAGAAACATGTAAGGGTGGAAAAAAGTTGGAATCTTTTCCTAAATACATTTATGTAATTTATTACCACTCTCATAACATCATTTGGCATGGTTATGACAATTATCCTGTGTTATAGTAATAAATCTTTTTGAGGGTGTTGTGTCTACAACAAGAAGTAAAAAGACACACTGTGTAGTCTGTAATGTATGAAGACACATGCAGGTTATTGATCTCTGCTATAGGGTAGTGATAATGTTGTGACAGGTGGAGCAGGGAATACTGTGTGAAGGGAGCACGTGAACGAAGTCTATAGATCTCGACATGAAAGAGAACCCTCTTCGGGTTAGAAAGACATGAAATAAATGAATAATTTATGCAAGAGCTACCTATATCGTAAAACTTCTAATATTTTGGAAGGGTTCACTACATCAAAGTCAGACAATTTGCCGATTCAGTTGAAATGTAAATAAGTAAAAATACAAAATGGGCAATTACTATTCCAGAAGTCAGTTGTCACATGTTGAAATGTTCCTCCCCTTCACGAACCGTAATCAAAATATACACAAATTGAATGAAACACAGTATTATTTTTCTTGATGTTCTTGTTTCCAGTCTAATTATGAAAAGTTATCACTATATGCGTAGTTGGCAGTGCATCTTAACATAGCATAATTGATTTTAATAGTGTAAGCTTACATTAAAAAACTTGCTGTTGTGATCTTCAGGTTTTGATATTTCCAAATCGTACTCTTTTTTGATGTTACATTCCTTAGTTGTCCATAGCCAAGCAACCATAATGCCAGCAAAGAAATGGGTACAGCAGCCATCAAACTCATCTCGGTCAGGATAAAGATAAAAACAGGGAAACCCTACAGCAACCACTTGTCACCTTTTTGGTACATCATTTAAAATTGATTTTATTACACAGTTGAAATTTTTTTTTACAGTTTTTGCATGAAATTTAATATTTCTGTGTAAAATTATTAGCATTGTAATCTTTTGTACAGTTACACTCTTACTATCAGAAGAACATGGTTTTCTATTTTCTATTTCTCTCATTATGATTAACATAATAATTGTCACACTTTTAAAAGGCTTCAACAGTTGCTCACCTGTCTTCATAAGTTTCTCATAGTTATGTAAAGTACGCAAGCTTGGTTACTTCCAGAAGTCACATTGTTAAAGCTGAGTATTCCTTTGTACACCCTCAGACTGTGTTTTTGTCTTTGCGTCTTAACTGTATCTACATCTACATTTATACTCCGCAAGCCACCCAACGGTGTGTGGCGGAGGGCACTTTACGTGCCACTGTCATTACCTCCCTTTCCTGTTCCAGTCGCGTATGGTTCGCGGGAAGAACGACTGTCTGAAAGCCTCCGCGCACGCTCTAATCTCTCTAATTTTACATTCGTGATCTCCTCGGGAGGTATAAGTAGGGGGAAGCAATATATTCGATACCTCATCCAGAAACGCACCCTCTCGAAACCTGGCGAGCAAGCTACACCGCGATGCAGAGCGCCTCTCTTGCAGAGTCTGCCACTTGAGTTTATTAAACATCTCCGTAACGCTATCACTGTTACCAAATAACCCTGTGACGAAACGCGCCGCTCTTCTTTGGATCTTCTCTATCTCCTCCGTCAAACCGATCGGGTACGGATCCCACACTGATGAGCAATACTCAAGTATAGGTCGAACGAGTGTTTTGTAAGCCACCTCCTTTGTTGATGGACTACATTTTCTAAGCACTCTCCCAATGAATCTCAACCTGGTACCCGCCTTATCAACAATTAATTTCATATGATCATTCCACTTCAAATCGTTCCGCATGCATACTCCCAGATATTTTACAAAAGTAACTGCTACCAGTGTTTGTTCCGCTATCATATAATCATACAATAAAGGATCCTTCTTTCTATGTATTCGCAATACATTACATTCGTCTATGTTAAGGGTCAGTTGCCACTCCCTGCACCAAGTGCCTATCCGCTGCAGATCTTCCTGTATTTCGCTACAATTTTCTAATGCAGCAACTTCTCTGTATACTACAGCATCATCCGCGAAAAGCCGCATGGAACTTCCGACACTATCTACTAGGTCATTTATATATATTGTGAAAAGCAATCCATTGATAACAACATGCTGTGTTCTGTTTGCTAAAAACTCTTCAATCCAGCCACACAGCTGGTCTGATATTCCGTAGGCTCTTACTTTGTTTATCAGGCGACAGTGCGGAACTGTATCGAACGCCTTCCGGAAGTCAAGAAAAATAGCATCTACCTGGGAGCCTGTATCTAATATTTTCTGGGTCTCATGAACAAATAAAGCGAGTTGGGTCTCACACGATCGCTGTTTCCGGAATCCATGTTGATTCCTACATAGTAGATTCTGGGTTTCCAAAAACGACATGATACTCGAGCAAAAAACATGTTCTAAAATTCTACAACAGATCGACGTCAGAGATATAGGTCTATAGTTTTGCGCATCTGCTCGACGACCCTTCTTGAAGACTGGGACTATCTGTGCTCTTTTCCAATCATTTGGAACCGTCCGTTCCTCTAGAGACTTGCGGTACACGGCTGTTAGAAGGGGGGCAAGTTCTTTCGCGTACTCTGTGTAGAATCGAATTGGTATCCCATCAGGTCCAGTGGACTTTCCTCTATTGAGTGATTCCAGTTGCTTTTCTATTCCTTGGACACTTATTTCGATGTCAGCCATTTTTTCGTTTGTGCGAGGATTTAGAGAAGGAACTGCAGTGCGGTCTTCCTCTGTGAAACAGCTTTGGAAAAAGGTGTTTAGTATTTCAGCTTTACGCGTGTCATCCTCTGTTTCAATGCCATCATCATCCCGTAGTGTCTGGATATGCTGTTTCGAGCCACTTACTGATTTAACGTACGACCAGAACTTCCTAGGATTTTCTGTCAAGTCGGTACATAGAATTTTACTTTCAAATTCACTGAACGCTTCACGCATAGCTCTCCTTACGCTAACTTTGACATCGTTTAGCTTCTGTTTGTCTGAGAGGTTTTTGCTGCGTTTAAACTTGGTGTGGAGCTCTCTTTGCTTTCGCAGTAGTTTCCTAACTTTGTTGTTGTACCACGGTGGGTTTTTCCCGTCCCTCACAGTTTTACTCGGCACGTACCTGTCTAAAATGCATTTTACGATTGCCTTGAACTTTTTCCATAAACACTCAACATTGTCAGTGTCAGAACAGAAATTTTCGTTTTGATCTGTTAGGTAGTCTGAAATCTGCCTTCTATTACTCTTGCTAAACAGATAAACCTTCCTCCCTTTTTTTATATTCCTATTAACTTCCATATTCAGGGATGCTGCAACGGCCTTATGATCACTGATTCCCTGTTCTGTACATACAGAGTCGAAAAGTTCGGGTCTGTTTGTTATCAGTAGGTCCAAGATGTTATCTCCACGAGTCGGTTCTCTGTTTAATTGCTCGAAGTAATTTTCGGATAGTGCACGCAGTATAATGTCACTCTATGCTCTGTCCCTACCACCCGTCCTAAACATCTGAGTGTCCCAGTCTATATCTGGTAAATTGAAATCTCCACCTAAGACTATAACATGCTGAGAAAATTTATGTGAAATGTATTCCAAATTTTCTCTCAGTTGTTCTGCCACTAATGCTGCTGAGTCGGGAGGTCGGTAAAAGGAGCCAATTATTAACCTAGCTCGGTTGTTGAGTGTAACCTCCACCCATAATAATTGACAGGAACTATCCACTTCTACTTCACTGCAGGATAAACTACTACTAACAGCGACGAACACTCCACCACCGGTTGCCTTTCTAAACACCGTCTGTACCTTTGTAAAAATTTCGGCAGAATTTATCTCTGGCTTAAGCCAGCTTTCTGTACCTATAACGATTTCAGCTTCGGTGCTTTCTATCAGCGCTTGAAGTTCTGGTACTTTACCAACGCAGCTTCGACAGTTGACAATTACAATACCGATTGCTGCTTGGTCCCCGCATGTCCTGACTTTGCCCCGCACCCGTTGAGGCTGTTGCCCTTTCTGTACTTGCCCGAGGCCATCTAACCTAAAAAACCGCCCAGCCCACGCCACACAACCCCTGCTACCTGTGTAGCCGCTTGTTGCGTGTAGTGGACTCCTGACCTATCCAGCGGAACCCGAAACCCCACCACCCTGTGGCGCAAGTTGAGGAATCTGCAGCCCACACGGTCGCAGAACCGTCTCAGCCTCTGATTCAGACCCTCCACTCGGCTCTGTACCAAAGGTCCGCAGTCAGTCCTGTCGACGATGCTGCAGATGGTGAGCTCTGCTTTCATCCTGCTAGCGAGACTGGCAGTCTTCACCAAATCAGATAGCCGCCGGACGCCAGAGAGGATTTCCTCCGATCCATAGCGACACACATCATTGGTACCGACATGAGCGACCACCTGCAAATGGGTGCACCTGTACCCTTCATGGCATCTGGAAGGACCCTTTCCACATCTGGAATGACCCCCCGGTATGCACACGGAGTACACATTGGTTTTCTTCCCCTCTCTTGCTGCCATTTCCCTAAGGGGCCCCATTACGCGCCTGACGTTGGAGCTCCCAACTACCAGTAAGCCCACCCTCTGCAACCGCCCGGATCTTGCAGACTGGGGGGCAACCTCTGGAACAGGACAAGCAGCCATGTCAGGCCGAAGATCAGTATCAGCCTGAGACAGAGCCTGAAACCGGTTCGTCAAACAAACTGGAGAGGCTTTCCGTTCAGCCCTCCGGAATGTCTTTCGCCCCCTGCCACACCTTGAGACGACCTCCCACTCTACCACAGGTTAGGGATCAGCCTCAATGCGGGCAGTATCCCGGGCAACCACAGTCGTAGTCCAATCAGGGGATGTGTGGGACGAGCTGGCCGTCCCCGACAAACCCCCATCCGGACCCCCACAGTGATGCCCACTGGCAACAGCCTCAAGCTGTGTGACCGAAGCCAACACTGCCTGAAGCTGGGAGCGAAGGGATGCCAACTCAGCCTGCATCCGAACACAGCAGTTGCAGTCCCTATCCATGCTAAAAACTGTTTTGCAAAGAACGTCTGAACTAATCTACAGAGAGCGCAAACAAATCGACAAAATTTAAACGGTTATTAAAATACAAGATTGCCTAGTAAATGCAGTAATGCTGCTACTTGCGCACTGCTGACACTGCTCGGCGGCGGAAGAAGACTACGCGAATTTACACTATTCAGGTACTAAAACGCGATGCTACACTCTCAAATACTATAATACTCCCGAAATTTATGAATTAAACAATGCAAGTACCATATTTATGAAAAATAATTTCAAATTGAAATAAAACCTCTTATCATCCAAAAATATTACCCCACACCATAATATCATTTGGAAATGCTCAAAAATCTAGAAAGGAAAACAATTAATAATAAAAAAAAATGCACGTGTTCGGTACTCCACTAGTCTTTCGGATGAGATACCGTATTAACTGCTAGCTGAGACAGTCGCATTTCAATGTGCAGGTGGGCATGGAGATCGAGGTGCGGCCCGGGCTGGTGTCCAAGGACAGCGACGGCCGCCTGACGTGTCGGCCCATCTTCTCGCGCATCGTTTCGCTCTACACCGAGCAGAACGAGCTGCAGTTCGCTGTGCCGGGTGGCCTCATCGGTAAGAGAGTGTGCCGTCCCTCTGGCACGTGGCCGTGCGAGTGGAAAGAGAATATATAATTCCAGGATGGAATGCGACAGTATTTCGAAAAGGATAGTTGCTGGTTAACATATGGTGGAGATGCTGAGCTGCAGATAGGCACAACAAAAAGTTCTTTGGTCAACAAGGCCTTCATTGGAAATAGAGAATGCGCACGCATGACCCCCCCCCCTCCCCCCTACACACACACACACACACACACACACACACACACAGAGGCAGTCTCCCTGGCTGCTCAGGCCTCATTGGTCAGAGACTGTGGTCATGTGTGTGTATGATGTCTATTTCTGATAAAGATCTTGTTGTTCGGCCGATAGCTTAGTCCTTTTGTTGTGCCTATGTCCAATACAGCATCTCCGCTATATGGTGACTAGCAACTATCCTTTTCATTATATTGTCGGGTGCAAAGTTTTTACTTCATTCTCTTCTCTGTACCAGCACGGAAAATCGTGTACATTCTTCACTGTATGTCGACAGCGCAGCCTCATGAATTGTTGACATGCAGCGAGAAGTAGTATACATTTTTTGCATCAGAATGCCACGTGCAGACTGTTATTCTCACACTGTAAGCAGGTTCTCTAACTATGAATATTATATGCAAATTGAGGGGGATCACTTGCTGTCAGGTACAGTGGGACATTACGTGGAGTCACAGCGACGAGCGAAAATGTGTGCCGGACCGGGATTCTAACCTGGGATCTTCTGCTTGCAAGGCAGGTGCGTTAACCACTGCACCAATTGGGACACGGCATTATCGCAACTGTGTGGGCTATTTCAGCACGCCTCGTAAGCATAAGATGCTGGGCTCAAATCCCGATCTGGTACACATTTTTGCTCGTTGCCGCTGATTCCGCTTAATGTCCCTCTGCAGCTGCCAGCGAGTGATCCCCTTAAATTTATAACGTTTCACAGCTGTGGATTCTGCATGATATCTTTTCTTTCGGATGTGTCCAAAAGAACATAGAAGTATAGCGATAGAACGCGCATTTTGTACAGAAACAAATACAATGAAGAGTGAAATAATTTTGTATTACTTCACGAGTCAGTGTATGTAATCCCAGTCATGATCTTTTAATTCTTCCAGCCCAAGGTGAGAGGGTTTCAGTTTTCTCGGCCACAAGTGAGAAAAGTAGACAGTTTCACAACAAGATATTGTACTATGGTTCCTTAACTGTTTCCATTAAACAATGGCACTCTGTATCTATAGACACGGCGGCAATTTTCGATTCAGCACAGGGTGCTTTTACTGGAAACTGTCAGGAGGGGACTTGCTGGATACATGAAGGGAGAAGACCAGACAGGAACAGACACCACACATTCACGTAATACCTACAAATAACCTATGAGTAAAGGTAACAACTCGCTGAATAGTGGTCGTAGTAAGTTGTCGACAAGAAAATAAATGAGACCATCTATTTACTCTAGTCAGGAAATAAATATAGGATTCTAGAAATCTAAAATTTCAGGTAATGAAATAGAATTGAAATCGAACAGTCTTTGCCCAGGAACGAGTAACGCTACAGCATTTTCTTGTATTGTGAACAACTCCTCCGTATTACAACAATCGTGGCAACATAAGCACTGATGTGGATGTTTTGTTGTCTGTATTTCTCCACATTCACTCAATGTAGGTCATTATAAGTGTCGTGGTTATTCGATGCCACATTGTGTAGAGGCTCCCACGTGACCATAACAGAAGTCCCTGAAGTTTTGTGTGAACTTTCCCACATGTTCCCAATAAACACTGGTAAAGTTTCACAGTCCTGTACTTACAGAGAGTAATCATTTGTCTGACACCATAATCCAGTTATCGACAATGCACTCGTTAGTTGTGGACAATTTTTAGACATAACGTCTCTGTCAGTACTTCTTGAAAGAAACAAAACTAGGCCATGCTGTACAATTTTTTGTGCTCTCTTAAGCTAAATAATAAAAAAGATTTAGGGAGCAATTTTCGTAAGGGTAATTTGAAGCAAAGTCGGTCAAAAAAATAAATGCTTGAAAAAATGTGAAATTTAGCTTTTTATGCATGCAGAGGTAATTGTGAGATAAACCTGAAACTTTGCATTTAATAACTTAACAATGCGTGGTTGTAAAAGATAAAATTTCATTCTCCTACTGTTTCCAGTAGTTTGCAAATTGAAGACAAAGTTGACAGTTTTCCTAAAAATGTCAAAATGGCCAGTTTTGGCCCAGTTTCACAAAAAAGTATCTTCTACAAACTTTCTTCAACCATTTTTAGTAGAAAGACCATGTTCTAAACCAGCTAAAACTAATTATGGTTTACAATCTGAAGATATAAGGCTCTGAAAAGCAGTGATAAGATGGAGGTGCATTGAAAATGGACTTATATTTCACTGGTTCTCAAATTAAATTAGACATCCTTTGTTCTACAGCTTTTTAGTTTTTTTCCATGGAAGATATTATCAAAAGTCCTGATGACTAAGAAATGAACTTGAGTCAGAAAAACATCAAAGAAATAGCCCTTTTTTGACATCTCTGTGCAGCATTCAGATCTACAGAATTCTTTTTATAAAAAATTAAATGGAATAAAGAATCCGGTATAGATAATAGTTTTCCCTTTTGTAAGGCTCTAATAATTTGGGGCAATCAGATCTGAAAAATATAATTTTTGGGTTCTGTCATATCAAAATTTCTTCTCATACAGTCCCGTCAGTGATGTCATACAGCCACCAGTATAGTTTTCCTCGTGACACTCGACAACAAATTAATGAAACCTGTAAAAAAATTCAAGTAGCTTGAAGTAAACTTAAGCTTAGGATCCTAAAAGAGATCTCTTCTAGCTTTGGCCTGTGACACTTATAAAAATGTATCATCAGGCTTGGTACCCTGGTTAAAGAGACCCACCCATGGCTGATGTTGCACAGCTGTCAGGCATGGCCCCTATGGGGATGCCGATTTTCTCACTAAAAAAGAACCAGCAGTGGTTAAGCCACCATGGACCATCACACTTCAATGTTCCACATAAACTGCAAACTATGCTAAGAAGAGATGTTATCCTTAAACCTGAATTACACTATCACTTCAATAGCATTGCACAAGAATCATACTAATAATTCTCTATAGCATGAATCCATTTCAAAAAGTTAGGAAGAAATTTGCGACAATGATGTAAAACCTGATAGCTATTTGTACAATGTGTGGTGCAGCTGTCATGCAACAATTTTGCTACCTTGATCTCCACTGCCTTGGTAATGCACAGCAAAAACTACGACCATATAAGGCCCTAAAAATCAACAAGGTGGAGGTAAATGGGCTCATATTCCACTGGTACTCAAATCTGAGATCTCTTATGATGATCTACAATTTTTAGTACTCTCTGGGGAAAGCAACTTCTGAATTATTGATGACTGGGATGTGCAATTAAGTCCTAGTAACTAAAAAAAAAAAAGAGAGATGTCTTATCCTGACTTATTGTGACAAATTTCAGTCTGTTTTTCTGCTACAACTACAGAATCAAACTCATTATGAACTTCACAATTTAACTGTGCAGCATTTAGATCTACGGAATTCTTTTTATAAAAAATTTAATGGAATAAAGAATCCAGTATAGAGAATAGCTTTCCCTTTTGTAAGGCTCTCCACCTTGTTGATTTTTAGGGCCTTACATGGTCATAGTTTTTAGGTGGTTTAGAACGTGGCCTTTCTAATGAAAATGGTCTAAAATAGTTTACAGAATACTATTTTATAAAAATGGGTAAAAAATATCCATTTTTGGCATTTGTCAATAACATTGTCAATTTTGCTCTCAATTTGTAAACTATTGGAAACAGGAAGAGAACGAAATTTTATGCTCTAGGACCTTGTATTGGTAAATTATTACATGCAACGTTTCATGTTTATCCTGCAATTTTTTCTGAAGAGATAAAAAGCTAACTTTGACTTTTTAAGCATCTATTTTTTTAACCAACTGCCTCAAATTATCCATGTGAAAAATGGTCAAGAAATATTTTATTATTTTGCTTAAGAGCACTTAAAAAGTTGCATGAAATAGTATAGTTTAGTTTCGTTACTGTCGAGAAAGTATTGATGGAAATACTACGTCTCAAAATTGCTGAAAACTCGTGGGTGCACTGTTGACAGCTGTGCTGTGGGGTCAAATGAGTGCCCATATCTGTACAAGTATTGAATTGGTGGTAGCAAAACCTTACCAATGTTTATTGTGAACATCTGCAAATGGCCTCACAGAAAGCAAAATCAGTGATGGGCATGCGGCAACTTTTCTGAAAGT
The DNA here is from genome assembly GCF_023864345.2 of Schistocerca serialis cubense. Taxonomy (NCBI): domain Eukaryota; kingdom Metazoa; phylum Arthropoda; class Insecta; order Orthoptera; family Acrididae; genus Schistocerca; species Schistocerca serialis. The sequence continues at coordinate 39,693,679 of NC_064648.1, read as the reverse complement.
AGACCACTGGGCACTGATTAGGCCATCCACAGAGCTTTGGGTTGTCCTCAGTTTTTCCACTGCTCATCTGTAACTGTTCAGTGATCTGCTTCTGGTGCAGTCAGTTCTGTCTGGGTGGTAATGATCCTGCTGGCTTTACTGTAGCTTGGAGAAAACTTATTTTGGCTTTCTTACATGTTGTATTTTGTGTAAATGTTGACAGTAAAGCTCTTCCTCAGCTTCAACCTAGTTCTCAGTGGAGTATGTCTGTGCATTGGGTGTACCTCATGTTCTTTGACTTTCTTCCTTTCAGCATTTGCAGCTAGTTTTCAGCATACATCAGGAGGAGAGATCTCCTGCCATGCATTACAGTTTATCTCCAGGAATCAATTTTGGGTGCTCATAATTAGCCTTGCTGTTTCGTTAAGGGCTAAACCTACTTGTTTTGTATGCTTGTATTTATACCACACTAAGCAGATACATTCACCAGCTCAGAAACTGAGTGCCGTTGTGGAAATACAGACCTTCCCCCCTCCCAGGCACCAGAGTCAGTACTGGCAAACTTCTGGAAGATGATGATTCAGGCTGACACTCACGTTCAGTATTTAAGGGTGTGCCGCTGGTGACTGAGTGAAAGGTATTTGGGTGTTAAACAGTGCTCCATCTTGGTGCCTTCCAAATCATTTTCTACCTCCCAGCCTTTGTTGTAGGTGGGAAACACAGACCTGAGTTTTTTGTCGGTTTGGATTCAGACCGCTCACGTTACAGTAATCGGAAAACATTCCTAGAGCTCTTTTCAGCACGTGTGTCGCATCTTGAAAATCATCTGTCTGTACTGTCAAAGTGAGGCCTTCAGCGTATATGAAACTTTTGCACGGATTATTTGCCAGCTGATAGGTTGTGTAAATGTTAAAGAGCACCAGTGACAATACAGTTCCTTGGGATAGACCATATTGGGTTCCTCCTGTCATTTGACCCACCAAACATTTGCTGCCGTGAATGAGCTACCCGACTCTGAATGTATTCTGTGTGTGTTTCCCTCCCCAGTGTTTACTTGGAAACTGGCTGAGGTAAACCTCCACCTAATGACAGTAGCAGTTCCTGTTATCTTTGAAATAGATTGTAATTGACGAGACACAACACTCGTATTGGGTCACTGTCGGTTAGGATCTTTTTATGAATGCCGTTCTTAGAATGCATTATGTGGCTGCAAGTGATGCGCCGTTCCTCGTACAGGTGGCTAACATGTTACTGGGTTGCCAAATTGGTCAGTTTCATTCACAGTGCAGTCAAAGGCACCTCCAAACAAAATATACCCTTGCTGCTGTTCTGTCACATCTGTGTGTGGAATTACCTTATTACTCTGGTTCCGTACAACCGACGGTCACGTATACGTCACTCGACTGCTGTGACACATCAGCAGCAGAGGGTCACTTGATGGGTACGTTCCAAAGCAACGAGTGTACTGTAGGAAGTGACTAAGATTTTTTTTCCACATATCCCTTTCCTAGTGGATAATGGGACAACAGCTGTTATATTTAGGTGTAGCAACAGCTGGGTTTATTAATTTTGTTTAACTGCAACCACTTTCAGTGATACAAAAAAATTAAAAATATCATTATCACACTAGTGGTTAACTGAACTGATTTATATAATATCTGTGCATGTGCCTATCACATTATCAAAACAAATAAATCAATGAAAACAATCATTTTTTTTTTTTTTGAAAATAGAATGTAATTGGCCGACAGACCCAGCCAGTGGCTGGAAACTGTCCAAGATGAAGAAGAAGAAGAAGAAGAAGAATGTAATTGGATGGACCAAAAATCAACTTGCCAAATGGTGGTAGGAGCAAACATACATTCTCAGAATTAAATTTCATACAGTCCTGTTCCAAATCCCTGGTCGTAATTACCCTGCCAGCCTAGTTCGAAAGCAGATTTCCAGGGCCAGCACATCCGATCCTGGTACCGCTGATCCTTCCAAAAACAGCTTACGAGTACACATCTTGTCACTCCCTACTAATGTGGTCTCAAATGTATTAATCAGCAACTATGACTTCGTAAAATGATATCCTGAGATGAGGTTCTTTCTGTGTGACATTTTGCCCACCACACCCAGAACAGTTTATCACTGCCCTCCCAGTCTCCGCAATACCCTTGTCAGACCCTATGCTCCTCCTGCACCCATCTCCCTACCCTATGGTTCCTACCTCTGTTATCGACCCCACTGCATGACTTGCCCTATACATCCTCCTACCACTACTTATACCAGCCCTGTAACTGGCAAAACATATGCTATCAAAGGGAGAGCTACCTGTGAAATGAAAGGACATGTATCATGTACCAGCTGCTGTGTAAACACTGTTCAACCTACTACATTGGCATGAATATCACTTGGTTATCAGTCAGGATGAATAGACATTGAAGGGTGTATGCTGACGCGACCTCAGTACCTGTTTCAAGACACGTGCCATCTAGATTCTTCCCCCAGACATCAGTTTCTCGGAACCCTGCAGGTGGGAACAGGCATTACAACATGTCCTTGGTCCTTACCATCTACCTGTCTATTTTTTGCGTGTTCCTCTTGCACAGTGTTTTGTCACTTATCTCTATCTTGCTTATTACCCTATCTTCCCCTTTCGAGCTCTCGCATTTTCGGAACGCATCTGGGTACAGTCCCCAACCCGACAATCAATCTTTCCTTCTCATCCCGTGCAGTTAGTTTCCCCTGACCCAGGGTTCTGGGCAACTTTTCCAAACTCTCCCCATTTCTTAAACCTCACCAGTCTTTGCCCTTCATCCCTCTCCCTGACTCCTCCGTTCTTCTGCCAGGAGGAAAAACTATTGGCTCTGAAAGCTTGCACATTTTTTAATGTTTTATATGTTTAGTCCTGCTGACACTTGGTGAGTAGATTAGTCTATTCAGTTACACAATGTTACTACTGTAACTGACAATAGCTACTGACACTGCTCCACAGTAACATACATTTAATAGCTGCTAAAACTAAACAGTTTACACAACAGGTGCATTACACAGTATGAAAACCATATACAAATAACGGAAAGGGATGTACGTATGTTTGTTTTGTAGGGTCTAAGAACCGACTAGGCTAAAGTAACTGTACGAGGAGGATTGTGTTCCTTTTGTCATACATATAATGCTGATAAAATGCCGTGGACAACAATGCGTCACCTGCACGGGGTGAGATAAGAATGTATAATGAAATATGTATATCTCAGTTGCTTTAAACTGAGTCGTCGTAAAAAAACTATCTGTACAAGGTACAAATAATATTTGTGATGCAGTGCATATTATGCATAGCTTCCTGTGATGCTACATTGCATCAGAAATATTATTTGAATCCTATAGGGATAAATTTCTACCAAAGCTGTACGTATTTCATTTTACATTTTTATTCCACCCCCATGTAGATGACGCATTATGCAGCACAGCATTTTATCTGTTTTACGTGTATGACAAAGTAAATACAGTCCTCATTGTGTTACTTTAGTCTATTTGGTTCTTAGACACTATTAAAAAGACATATGTACACCCCTCCCATTTACATATATGTACTGTGCTCTTGTTGGTTTTTGTTTTTGGGACATACAGGTGCATAATGGTGTGTACTGTTCTTACTGAGTGATACACTTGTTGTATATGTTGTTTCATTGTAGCAGCTATTAAATTTATGTTACAATGGAGCATTATCAGTAGCTATTGTCTGTTACAGTTTTAGTAGTGTGATGGTGGACCGTTTACCAGTTCTTTATTTCCCTAAAGGGGGTTTTAGGAGTGGGCTGCTGAAACAGTCCAGTAGTCAATTCGTAACTTCCGTATCTTGCTAGGTTTCTTGCTGCTCTTACTTTTTCTCACAGTTGCTGTACATACCAGTGGGGGAAAGGTCCTGCTGTTCAGTACCATCAAACTGTCAGACAGCTTCTCCCTAGTGGAAATCAATCTGTTGCATCGAAAGGGCTGAAAGAATTTTTTCTCGTTCTGGTGGAATTACACATTTGGAGAAGTTGAACCCTACATACTTCTTATAATGTACTAGTCAACATTATCTTAATGAAATGACTACACGTGTGTTACATTCCAGCTAGATGTTGTTGTGAGTCCGCCCCACACGAGACTCGGAACAGTAGTACAATAAAATTCTTTACACGAATGCTGTGACAATTTCTTCGGTGTGACGGAGGTCACGTGCTCTCCGTGCCTTTCCCTTACGGCCCCACAGAGCGAACGACTCCACCCGGCAGACGAAAGGGCCAGTCCGCGGTCGACGTCGCCGACAGCACGGGATCGGTACAATATCGATACGTGCAGACCGTCGAAAAACTTCCCAAAAGTGGGGCGCTTCCTACTTTCTACCTACCTTGAGCCACAAATGTCTTTTGTTGGAAAAGTGATACTGAAGACATGGAACACCTTATTCTACGAATGACGTGTTATACCTCGATAGTCGTGTGCACGTATATAAATTATATCGGCTCAATTGATGAATGGTGATATAACGATACATTTGCCACATCTACCTAGGGGACAGGTTACGGTGGACTGTATTGCCAAAATGGGTCGCAGTTAAAGGAAACTAATACACTCGACTGAAGGTGTTGCTGTCGCTACACGTTAATACTATTTCGTTCGGCGACACTCCGTGCAGACAGTCGCTCCGTAGCCCGAAAGCTACAGACATTCCCGGTCACGACTCTGTTCCTCGACTACTCGACCGTCCGGTGAGCCGCAGCACGCGCTCCTCAAATCGTGTACTTCGTGCCGAGGACACTCCGTGTGCCCACAGGTGTGGGCACGAAGATCGAGCCGACGCTGTGCCGCGCGGACCGGCTGGTGGGCCAGGTGCTGGGCGCGGTGGGCGCGCTGCCGGAGATCTTCATCGAGCTGGAGGTGTCGTACTACCTGCTGAAGCGGCTGCTGGGCGTGCGCACCGAGGGCGACAAGAAGGGCGCCAAGGTGAGTGCCGGCAGCCTATGGCTACACCGTCGAATATTGCTACTTACAATTATTTCACGCCGTAAACTAACATCCACGCCACAGATGTAGTCTGTCGTTACTGGCAACTCTGTTAGATTGTCGGGAAAAGCTTTCTGTGACAGTCTTATATATTGTTCCATTAGTGTAATTAAATCTTGCTACTTTCTTTTGTTATGTCCATACTAATAGATTATATATCTAAAAACAAAGAAGATGTAACTTGCCAAACGAAAGCGTTGGTATGTTGATAGACACACACACACACACACACACACACACACACACACACAAAATTCGAGCTTTCGCAACCTAAGGTTGCTTCGTCAGGAAAGAGGGAAAGACGAAAGGATGTGGGTTTTAAGGGAGAGGGTAAGGAGTCATTCCAATCCCAGGAGTGGAAAGACTTACCTTAGGGGGAGAAAAGGACAGGTATACACTCGCACTCACACACACACATCCATCCGCACATATACAGACATAAGCAGACGTATGTAAAGGGTCAGTGTATCTGGACATGTGTATCCTCGGATACAAGACTTGCAACCCAACATCATTTTACCCAACATCATTTTACAACAAGATGCTTCTCCGCCCCATTGATCAGTGCCTGTTTCCAAGTCCCCCACCCCCCCACCCCCCCCCCCTGCCCCCCCCCCGTCGTCTACAGGTGTGAGGATGTTCACGTGACCACTGATATTAGCATTGTCGCACAACTGACACAGCATGTCGTACTTCTGTAGCGATTCACCTTTACATATGTCTACTTGTGTCTGTATATGTGTGGATGGATATGTGTGTGTGCGCGCGATTGTATACCTGTCTTTTTCTCCCCCTAAGGTAAGTCTTTCCGCTCCCGGGATTGGAATGACTCCTTACCCTCTCCCTTAAAACCTGCATCCTTTCGTCTTTCCCTCTCCTTCCCCTAAGGTAAGTCTTTCCGCTCCCGGGATTGGAATGACTCCTTACCCTCTCCCTTAAAACCTGCATCCTTTCGTCTTTCCCTCTCCTTCCCTCTTTCCTGATGAAGCAACCTTTGGTTGCGAAAGCTCGAATTTTGTGTGTGTGTGTGTGTGTGTGTGTGTGTGTGTGTGTGTGTGTGTGTGTGTGTCAACATACCAACACTTTCGTTTGGTAAGTTACATCATCTTTGTTTTTACTAATAGATTATATTGTGGATAAAATGTGAGCAGCTTTTTGAAGTGTGTTCCCACTGTTTGCAGTCACAACTTGACCATCACCAAAGAGAAATGCTGTAGATTATATCCTTTCTGTGAGGTCACAAGTACACAAATTTATATATCCGATGCCTCAGCATGTCATCAATATGAATATTAAATTTGTCCTGGTCTTAGATTTTTCCATCTCATGGTACATGCTTTCTACTAGTGTTATTATGTGCAGAGGTATTTCTGTTTTCTTCATTATCTCCCATAGCTATTCTTTGTTTACTTGGGCTAAAGTTTTCACGTAGTCTACAAATAGTAAGTGTGTGTGTGTGTGTGTGTGTGTGTGTGTGTGTGTGTGTAATGTATTACCTGTGCACTCTCTACCTTTCCTAAAGTGCAATTGCGTTTCTGGCAGAATATTGTCAACAATTATGCTATTCTGTGTGTTACTATTTTAGCATATATTCTACACTCTTGTGTTTAGCAGAGAGACACCCCTATGATTTCGCAATTACTTCCCTTTTCTTGTAAATAATACATTTGCCATGTCTGCTGAAATGGTTTGCATTTGCTACACTCTATTCCATCCAGAAAAAAAATGCGAATACTTGAGGAACGAGACGCACTGCCCACATGTGGCCTAAATGGCAGCAACTGCTGCGTAACTCTGTAAACTGTAGTAACAACAAACTATGATTACCACTAACTACTCAAACTGATAATTAGGTTTAAAAAATTTATTCTCTAATAATGTCGTTAGGATGTATATTGTTTGGACTTTGTGACATTTTCTCTTCTATTATACGATCCATACACTCAATAGATTTAGACGCCATATTTGTTTACAAAATATGACAGTATACATGTGATGTGTTAAGACTGTGAAAGGAACCTGTGACCACTGGAGGTACTTTATTTTACTTACTTTATGTTTACCATTCGATACGTGTTTATTTTTTTGTCAAATTTCTCCACTAGACAGTTCCATAAGTTCCTCCAAAAAATCGTAACACAGTACACACACAAATGTCATATTAACAAATGTAAATCCACCTGATGATGGAGGGTTAAACCTTTGATACATGTCATGGAGATAAATAAACAGTGTCTGGTTACAGTAAACTTGTTGTTTCATTTAATGTCAATAACAGTCACAATAAAGCCTAACCTAAATTTTTGCATTTAAAGGTGATCATATCACATCTTTTATGTATATATTATAAGGGAGCAGTCAAATGAAAACAAGGCAAATGGACAAAAAGTGAGTAAACTAATACATTTATCCCAGTGTGATGCAAAATGGTCATTGCCTTTATGAAAACATGTTTATGGTTATTTATGGAATTAAGATTGTATCCATGTGTGCTTATCTTCATCTAAAGCAAATTGATGGCCACAAAGTCTTTCTTCGGGACTCTAGAAATACAGAAATCACACAGGGAGAAACCGTGACAGTACAGAGGATGTGTAAAGATGTCCCAGTAGATCCTCTGCAATGTTGTCAAAACAACTTTGGCAACATGAGGCTGGCATTATCTTGCAACAGAAGGTTTAGTAGAGGTTTTAGTAGACAAATATAACTTACGTTGCTATGGTTATCTCGTCCTCTAGTGTGTCTTCATTCCTGTTGAGGCATTGCAATGAAGGGGTCCAAGGCGTTGCAATTACAGATCGCTGGAACATTGTTACTCTTTGTCACTGTATCAATGTATTTTTACATTCCTGACACATTTTCTACACCACCACATGTTAAGTAAATACATTGTGCAACACTTCTACGCAATACAAAGAATGTTATTTCTCAGATAGTAACATGGACTCGTCTCAGTGGCTGCTAAAACCACTCTGGCTCAACTCAGGTGCACTTGGCACCAAATATACGTCATCTAAAAGTCCAGCGGTCTAATACCTTGTAGAACAGGATGTAGTCAATTTAGTATTTGGCTCTTTTAATTGAAATAGCTTTTCAGATATAACTTACATAGTGGTCTCTGGAAATCAGTATTTATGTGAAGATTTATGCACCTAGTAGTTAATAATAAAGGTTGCCTTTTTTGACAATCTGAAAAAATCAGTTCCCTGTAAGCATACCCGGCCAACTGTATCAATTATAATGAAATTATAAATGAAAACGTTTTTTTTTTTTTAAAAAAACGGAAGTTTAATATTATCTTTACAGTAAAGTAGTTCTTTTATTAAAGTGGAAAATTTGATTACTAATTATCACAGTTCAAAATTGATGTTGTGAAATGAATCTATATGAAAAATAAAATTATATTTTGATGGTCAGATATATGTAAAAAATCTTCAGATATGGAATAGTAATTTAAGTATCAAAATTAACTCAGGTCAGCCCAAAATTTATACGGAATTGAACATTTCATTTGACGTGCAAATGTCCCGTGGAGGCAAGATTCATTACAGTAGGCAACCACACATGTTTTTCTTCAGAGGCACTGACCATATTGTCTCTCTGTATTAACAATTATGGCAATCTCTTTTGAAGTAATAAACTGTTTACTTAATTTTCTCCATTTGTCTCATTTCTATTTGATTGCCCCTTATAAAAGAACAGCAGCTATTTTGAAAGAAGCCACTATTCCTCCTCCTATACGACTCGGCTTATAACGGAAGATATATGACTACAGCCGCACGAGAATATCGAAATAAAACGGTGGCGACGATAAAAATTTGTGCCGGACCGAGGCTTGAACCCAGATTTCCGGCTTTATGGAAGTGGAGCTTTAACTACTTCGGCTATCCAGACACGCTTCCCAGCCAACCCAAACTCCCAACTTACCGCATACTACTTCTGTTCGCCGTCCTCATTGCTCGCTGCTCGTGGCCCGATTCCCGCAGGAGGTCAGACCTGCGGTGCATCTACACTGAGGTTATGTCGATGAAATGTCGTCAGTGCATATAGGTATTACCATTATACAGAGTGATTCAAAAAGAAAGAACAGGTTTCAGTTGTTCATTACAGACAGACTATGGAAGATAGAAACACATTGCACATGTCACTGGATAAAGAAAGGTTCAAAGTTTTATGTCGCACACACACTGTACCTTACGAGAACCCCGTGCTGCTCGAGAAACGTCGAAACGCCATTTCATTCCACTCACAGACCGACAGGCCACTGTTTACCGAACTGACAGCTCCGACAGTTCGATTTCCCAGATCTTGGAGAGTAGTTGCCATAGGTCGGACAAAGACTCTGTCTTTTATGTACTTCAGAGGAAAAAAATCATTAGGTGTGAAGCATAGTTACCTGGGAAAACAATGAATAACATCGTTTTCCACCACTTGTGATCCCATACTGTGGGATTGTGGTGTTAAGATAACACCGCACCTTGAGGTGAAAGTCAGGTAGGGCACTGTTGTGGGTAAAAATTAAGTCCTTAGAATCTTCGTGAAACTGAGGAAATGACCAGTTTTGTGGCATGTTCGAGTAAGACATTTCTGTCACAGTTTCTTCTGCAAAAAAGGAAGGTTCATAAACTTTGTGAACAGAAACTGAACCAAAGGGATCCAGTCTCTCATTCTGCGATGATGCAAGGATTTTGTGACGTCCAAATTCTTACAGTATGGCGGTTTACTTTACCCGATAGAGGAAACGTCGATTAATCCAAAAAGATGAGTTCTTCACAAAAAGTGTCCTCTGCCATATCCTGGAGAACTGAAATGCAAAATTCCTATCCTCTGTTATGCAATTGCTGCAGTAACTGCATCGTGTAAAGCTTCATAAGCAGGTGTCATTTCAGAACACGCAACACCGTTGTCGAGGTACTGGTCTGCCCGTCTTGTCGATTTGAGAGGGCTCCACGTGTACACATCTCTTATATGCTCGACATTTTCATCAGACGTGCGTGGCCGACCAGTGTTCTTTCCTTTGCATATGCGACCGACTTGCACGAATTTTGTATGCCAGTCGTAAATCTGCTTGTGCAGAGCCAGTTTCTTGCCGAATCGACGGTCGAATGTACATTGCACTCAAAAAATGGATTGACGTTGCAAAATTCCAACACGCAAAATGATTTCTGTTGTGATGAAGTTGCCATGTTGCCACAAACAAAACAACAGTGCAGCAGTGTCAAACCTTGGAACCTACTTTATCCGGTGACAAGCACCGTGTATTTGAATCTGTTACAGTTTTTCTGTAATAAACAATTGAAATCTAGTCTTCCTTTCTGTCTACCTGTGTGTTTGGTGTCCGCTCTTCCAGATGTTCCTAAAAGAACACACACCACACGTACGATAGTAAGGTACTTAAAACAAAGCATTTTTAACATTAAGCAGATCAGCATTAGTTGTCTGTGTCTTAGCAAAGTCAGGATCTATCTAATACAAATGTCAGAGATAAATGAAATTTACATTCCTAAGTCCAAGTATTTTCATAAATTGTAGGAGTGGCTACTATGGTAGTCTTTTAAATAGAAATATTCAATTTTGTACCTGAAATTTTTGCACCAGAATGTGAAGCTTCTTTCTGAACCTTAGGGGAATCGTAGACTCTATGGAAATCATTTCCACTTCTAGTACTGTCATGATGAATTGTTGAGCTCATTCTAAATTTACTGTTGTTGTCAACCATAAATACCACTAGGAGATGTACGTACTGGCATAATGTAAGAATCTGTAGGTGCCTTAAGAGGCTTTCACAAGATCTTTGGTTATCAACTTCACACAATATTCTTACTGCACACTTCTGCAAATAAACATTTTTTCATATTAACAACAATGCCCCGAAGATTACGCTGCTGCTCGGGATAGCCGTGTGATCTGAGGTGCCTTGCCACAGTTCGCGCGGCTCCCCCTGTCGAAGACTCGAGTCCCCCCTTGGACGTGTGTGTGTGTGTGTGTGTGTGTGTGTGTGTGTGTGTGTGTGTGTGTGTTTTGTACATAGCGTAAGTTAGTTTAAGCAGTGTGTAAGCCTAGGAACCGATGACCTCAGCAGTTTGGTCCCGTAAGACCTTACCGCAAATTTCCAATTTCGAAAGCACTCGTGTCACTAACTCCCCGTTCGCGTCGTTCTCGCAGGTCCAGAAGCTGACGAAGGGTGAGGTGCTGCTGGTGAACATCGGGTCGCTGTCGACGGGCGGGCGGGTTCTGGCGACCCGTGCCGATCTGGCCAAGATCTCGCTGACCAACCCCGTGTGCACTGAGGTCGGAGAGAAGATCGCCCTGAGCCGCAGGGTGGAGAAGCACTGGAGGTATGTACTGCTGGACTGAATTCACACATATAGGATTGCATCGAATGAAAAATTTTCTTGAGAACACTGTAAAGTTGAGAGACAGAATTGCTTGCCAGTACTGAGGTGAAGTGTGTAGTGCTGCTGTCGTCGTCGTCGTCGTCATCGTCGTCGTACTTCGAAGACTGGTTTCTATGGAGCTTCCCACTCTAGATAGGCTATCCTGCGCAGGTCTCTTCGTCCCTGTATAACTGCTGCAACCTACAGCCTCTTAAACCTGAGTACTGCAATCCCTCTACAGTCTTTATCCCACAGTTTCCCTCCATCACCAAATTTGTAATTCGTCAATACCTCACAACGGGTCCTATCCGATGGTTTCATCTTTTAAGCAAGTTGTGCCACATATTTTTCTCCCCAGTTTGATCCTGCACCTCCACATTAGTTATGTTTTCTTTCTGTCTAATTTTCAGCATTTTTCTGTAGTACCACATTTCAAAAGCTTCAATTACCACATCTGAACTGGTTATTGTCTACATTTCCCTTTTGTACGTGACCACACTCTGTTAAATCATCATCAGATAAGAGTTCCTAACACTAAAATTTATGATGGTTACTCTAAAAGAAATGAACAAGATTCCCCCTCCCAAAAATCCAGTTTTTGTTCTACACCTTTTCTATTCGGGAAAGTCTTAGAAATATTCTTTCCGCTTGTAGTTAAATTTAATCCATCCCATTTCTGCAAATCGCATTGTCATAGAGCTCCATCAGAGGAACTACTGTGCTTCACGTTCGTCTAAAGCAGCGTTCTGACGAGTTCCTGTGTTGTGAGAACGGGACGGTGACGAACATTCACGAGAGATTGAAGAATGTGTATAAGGTTGACACTGTCTATTGCAGTACAGTTAGTCATAAAGCGAGCAGATAATTTGTTGAAAGTGTGCGCACTGATATTTGGGACCTCCCACCTGGTGGTAGAATGAGCACTGCGCACACTGCGGCGTGCGACGTATTCGAGGCCAGATTTTCCCTGACACGCACATCGGTGAGTGAGCTGTCAGTGAGCAGGAGTTGAAGTGAGTGCGTGCACAATGTCGAGAAGGATCTGTGCCGAATAGGTTCTACGAATTGTTGACAGCTGTCCACGAGCAAATGCAGAAAACAGTGCACAGTGAAATTTTGGAATGATACGAGAATTCTGGAGATGACTTCCTTACAATAATTGTGACAGGAGACAAAACATTTTCGCATCACTTTGAACCGGAGACGAAAATCCAATCCCTGGAATGGCGGTGTGCAAACTCTCGTAAGAAGAAATCCAAAACCGTGCCTTCAGCAGAAAAAGTGATGGCTACCAATTCTGATGCATATGTGGGAGCTCAGTTGTGTCCTGTTTGACTACATTGTCAAAAACACGATACTTTACAAGGGCTATTCAGAAAGCTGGCAAAAGTTTCCGTCTGACGACACTAGGCGCGCGCTGATTGCGTATATTTTGGTACGTGCATGCTCGGCAGCACAGTCGGCATCCCTCTGTGTCAGTGGGAACGTCGCTGTGCGTCTTTTTTTTTTTATATTAGAGTTTGAAATGTGTGCTGCAATTTAAAATCCTGCCAGTTGTGGGGTGTGGTCTGTGATACGGTTTTTGTTGGCAAAGGACCTTAAACCCATAGAAATCTATCATGAACTGTGTGAACTGTACGGAAACAGTGTAATGAGTGAATGTTCCGTCCAGAAATGGTACATTCGATATAAAAATGGCCGAACCGACGTTCGTGATGAAGAGAAGATGGATGCCCGAGCATTGTGGCTGACGATTTTGTCACAAAAGTTGACTAAATGATTCGTGAAAACTGTCACTTCACAATAATGGAGCTTTCGCTTTATTTTCCACAAGTTTCACGGACTTTGTTGAATTGCCACTCAAAAGCTTGGCTATCACTAATTTTGTGCACGACGGATGCCCAAAATGCTTAGAGAGCACCATAAAGAACAGGAATGTAGTCGATGTTGACATTTCTGGAGGCCTACCACAAACGTGGTGATTCGTTACTGGATCGAATCGTAACCGGTGACGAGACTAGGGTGAAACACGTCAATTGCGAGACAAAATTACAGTCCGTGGAGTGGGGGCACACCAGGTCCCCCCCAAAACCAAGAAAATGTTTGCAAACCTTGTCAGCCAGGAAGCTGATGGCGACAGTGTTTTGGGATAGGCAAGGTGTGCTTCCTATTGATTTTCTCGAATGTGGAGCAACCGTAAATTATGCCCAGTACTGTCAAACTTTGCACAGCCCCACAAGAGCAGTTCAAAACAAACAGCGAGGAAAGCTGACGTCCAAAATTTTGTTTTTGCGCGACACTGCCCGACTTCACATGGCAAACTGCACTAAAGAACTCCTTAATTCACTCAAATAGGAAATTTTCCCTCATCCACCCTACAGCCTCGATCTTGCACTGAGCGCCTCTCCTGTTTCCCAAGATGAAGAAGTGGCTTGCAACGTAGCACTTTGATGACGGCACGGAACTCCAGTTGGGCATTACTCTCTGGCTGAAGTCTCAGGTGACAGAATTTTATGACGAAGGTTTTTCAAAGCATGCCCACAGCTATAAGTGCCTCAATGTGTTTGGTGACTATGTGGAAAATTAGTATGTCAGTCGCTCTTTCAGATGTCTATAATAAAATGTATTTTTTTTACTTAGTTTTTTTAAGTGCTAGAACGTTCCCTACTTTCTGAATAGCCCTCATACTATTGCACGATAACACCAGGCCACGTGCGTATGAGAAAACCACCACAGAGATCACAAAGCTTGGGTGGACAACATTAGGGCCCTGACCTGGGACGACACGATTACCCCCTCTTCTGTAAACTGAAAGAATCGCTTTGCGGGATGAGGTTTGAAGGTGGTGACTTTCTTGTGAAGACCACCAAACTGGGGCTAGATTGCCTGGGTCCCAACTTCTGCCGTGCAGATATACACGGCTTATGTCCGTAATGGCATTAAGCAAATGAAAGGAACTGAGGTAATGTGGAAAAATGACAACATTTTGTCTCTGAAGAATGTACTGACATGCTGTAAAAATATCAGAGATATGGTCAACGAATTACATGTATAAACCTCATTACAAGTTAACAAATGTCTATTATTCAGAAACTCCTTTTCTTACTGCAGTCAGTTTGAATTTTGCACACACTCTACTTGGGGCATCATGAATTATTTTACTGTCCTTGTAGCAAAACTCATGTTCTACTTTTAGTGTTTCATTTCGTAATCCAATTCATTCAGCATCATTATATTTAATTTGACTACATTCAGTTGCCCTCACTGTACTTTTCTCGACATTCATTGTGTAAGCTATTTTCAAATCACAACTTATTCTGCTCAGCTAGTCTCCCATGTTATTTGCCATCTCTGATAAAATTAAAATGTCGTTACCGAACCACAAAGTTTTTATTTTTTCTCCTGGAACTTTTGAATCCCTTTCCAAATTTCTCCATTTTATTTCCTACTCGTTGAATGTACAGGCTCTGTGTTGGGAGGCTACAACCCTGCCTCACCCCTTTCACTACTACTGCTTCCCTTTGACATCCTTTGAGTCTTAAAACTGCAGTTTGGTTTCTGTACTATATGAAGTGTGACTGGAAAGTTTTAAGAATGGATCCACTACTGCTTCTTCAATTGCTTTCTTCATTGCTGCTTGACTAATATCTTCAGTAGAAGATCCCACTAATTCATTATAAAACCCAAACTTGGTTTGTGGTTTTGGCAAGTTCATAATTCCACATAACATTGTCCCTGCAGCGCTGCCCTTGCCAATGCAACGCAAGCCTTACACTAGCTTAACATTTACATCATACACCTTCTTTCCACTATTACCCTACAAGGAATACTGTTAGAATTAGGAAACGAAACTTCTGCATCACATTTGTTACACTTCAATAACATTTTACATGCCAAACCAACATGTGAAGTTATTTTCAATTCCAGTCCTCTTTCTTTGCAAACTTGGCATAGTAGTAATGTTTCAAAATATTAGAGAGCAAGGAAATGTTAATTGCTTCATTCACGTCTTTACTGTCACTTTCATAGTTTTCAAATTTTCTTTGCTGTCACAAAGTTTCTTGCTGGAAGGAGTTCTATCACATTCATTTGGAGTAGTCGGTGAAGCAGCCTGAGCAGCATCTCCCTTCGAAACGACAAAAGATTTCTTCTTCCACTCGTTGTGCCATTTCTTAATCACTCGATTGTTGAAATGGGGCATGTTGATATCTGCAAACCAAATACGTAAAACAGGTACGAGCAATATTCGTCAAATATGCAAAATTGAACAACTAACAACCGATAACAAACTCCACAAGTCAACACGCACGGTATAGCGTTTATGTTTACCGATACGAACAGTCTCTCGTCACTGAGATAAAAACCGTACAACATTGGAAAACAAAACACTGTCTAATTCCGCAAAGATATCCCGCTTGCGTCCAGCGAGTGGCGCCGTCAGAGGTGACACACCGAGTCGCTACAACCATTCACGCGGCGCGTCAGCGATAAAAAACATACTTAGAAGGATGAAATTTGATTTGTTTTGTTCAAAAAACTCTAAATAATTTTATAATGGAAAAAAAAAACATTAATTTTGTCATTTTCATCATTCCGGCTCCCCTTAAGTAAAAGGAAACTAGGGTGTGTACCGAGGAATAGAGAGCTCGAGTTGTCCACCCTCGATTCACAAGTGGAGGAAGTCAGAAATTTCTAAGGTTGGTATGAGGGTCATTCAATAAGTAATGCAACACATTCCTTTCTGACAGCAGATTGGCTTTATTTAGGATTCCAATGCAGCACATTATTCTCCATCCTTTTGGCCACAAAACCTATTTTTGACAGAATCTCCGTTCAGTGCGATGGTCCTGTGCCACATTAATTGGAGAGCCAGTGTGTCCGCAACTGTACCACTTCACTGGTAGACGTCAGACCCGTCTTCCTGCTTTATCAGTAACCTCTCCATCGTCCACGTACTGCTACCCGTAAAGTGCATCCTTTTTGTATCGGACAGGTGGAAGGCAGAAAGTGCGAGATCTGGGCCGTACGGCAGACGAGGAGAACAGTCCGATGAAATTTTGTGAGCCCTTCGGGGTGCACAGTCTCGTGAGGCCTCGCACTGTCACGGAGGAGGAGAAGCTCGCCTGCGTCGTTTTGGCGGCGAACACGCTGAAGGCGTTTCTTTAATTTCCCGAGGGTAGCATGATACACTTCAGAGTTGATCGTTACACAACGAGGGAGTACATCGAACAGAACAATGCCTTCACAGTCCCGGGAGATTGTTGCCACAACTTTACCGGCTGAGCGTAGGGCTTCGAACTTATTCGTCAGGGGAGAGGTGGTGCAGTACCACTCCACAGATTTCTGTTTTATTTCCAGTTTGAAGTGACAAACCCACGATTGTCACCCGTCGCAATGTAAGACATAAAAGTGTCACAATTGGCCTCGTAAAATGCAGACAATTCTGCAAAGGTGGTCCTTCGTTGCTCTTTATGTTCCTCTGTTACTTGACGGGGAATCCAGTGGGCACACAGGTTTTGACTACCCCCAACTGGTGGACAAGTGTGTCAGCACTGCCAAAAGGGATGTCCGGTCGAGCAGCGAAGTGTGCGGTTGCGAGCCGTCTGTCACCTCGAACGAGTGTGCGAACGTTCCGACGTTACAGGAGTAACACCTGCGTTTGGCAGGCGGGAGAGCGGACAGGTTTCCACCACCTCATCGTGATAGTGACGGACGCTTCACGCAGTGACTCGCTGTGCTTTCGTACACTACCGGGCCTCTGTAGACGTTCTGCGAGTTCCTCCGAATATCTGCGACACTCTGGTCTTCCGCTAAAAGAAACTCGGTGACAGCTCTGGTTGGAATGCACGTCCGTTACAGACTCCAATTTGAAGGGTGCGTGTAGTACTGCCACCTGTCGGAACTTCGCGAAACTGTAGGGACGAAACGGGAATGGTCCACGGTGGCCCACAACAAATTCCACATTTTTTCAACTGAAATTGGTCAACCAAAACTGTTGCATTACTTACTGAACACCACTCGTATAAAGCCACTATCTGTACAGTGGCTTGTGGGGTTCTACGTCTATGTACTTGTGGATGGTGATCTCGATATTTTTATCTTAGAGTCCAAAGGTAGTTTTGACACAGCTCTCCATGCTAGTCTGTGCGTCTTCATCTTGGCATAACTGCTGCAACTTAGAACTGTAAACTTGCTTTCTGAAGTTAAGTCTGGGTCTCCCTCTACTATTCCTATCCCAGACACTTCCATCCATTACCAGATAGACGATTCCTTAATACCTACTTCATTTAAGTCTACATCTAGTTTCAGCCTTCGCCCTTGGCCATTTTCAATTATATCTGAAACGGCCATTGTTAGTATACCGTATAATGGATGTACATAAATATTTTAGATAACAGGGCACGAAAAACAAAATTTACACATGTGCGGTATAGGTACAGAAAAAATATACAGGGCAAGGCAGCTAAGACAGGCTCCCCAAATACAACCAGAACAAATAGAAATATCAAGGTGCAGTTTCACGGAGTTATAGAGGACAGTATGTTTTTAGTCACCAATTTATGACACCGATTTCATTTTTTTCCAAAAGGGAACTATATAGTTTTTTCTGTGGTGGTTGAAAGAAGCTTCTAAGGAAACTCCAATGGTGTAACACGTACAAGTCTCGATCGAGTAATACCGTGATAACAGCGCCACGAGCCACTGTACCGCTGTCAGGAAAAGAGGTTCCACAAAACATTTGGTCTGTTATACCAAATGTAAGCAAACACATAACTCGGGTATGTTCTCATTTTTACCTTTGTGTTTGAAGCCCATCGGTTTATCTTCTGGTGTTGTAGCAATTAGATAACTTGCTCGTAAACCTTTTGAGACATTCACAAAGCATATGACAGTCAGAAAGAGAAATATTGTTCATGGCAGATGTTGCCAAACTACTAGAGCAGTGGTGCAGTCGTAGGCTAAAGAGTATCCAGATTGTGCCAGGCACTTGTTGTGTTCTTGTAGACATTATAAAAAGAAATTTTCTAGAAAGTGGAAGTGTGGAGAGTAATATGCCAAAGAAAAAGAGAGAGCAGCTGGTTAAAGAAATGAAACTAACACACAATGAAGATGTCACCAAGAAGCATCTCAGAAGTACTAGAAGAATCAACCGAACATGTGTTCTCGGAACACTACATCCCGTCACATTTAAACCTCTTCGCATTTTGCTGCATCGACATCTTTGTGGCAGTGACTTCCAAAATTGGTTACATTTCTTTGAATGTTGTCTACAAAAAATGCAAAGTGATGTGACATATCTGTGCCAAATTTTGTTTAAAGAAGCATCATTTACAAAGCAATGGCAAGTCAGTGTTTGCTATAAGCACTAAACGTCGGCTGAAAACGCCCGTGGACTCGGAGAAGTGGATAAAAATAGTTCTCTTGGTCTGACAACATTTGGTGTGTGTTCTTCTGTTTTATTAATGGAAATCTAAATAAACTTGAGTGTCTAGAGTTCCCGGTACATACTGCTGCTGCTGCATTTATTGGAAGACATCCTACTTGGTACAAGGGAGTCAGTGTGGCATCAGCACAGTGGACGTCCCTCGCACTTTGTACAGGTAGTGACAGATCCTCTAGAGAGAGCAATGGTTGTTCAGAAAATTTAAACTGGTCTGCACACTCACCAAACTTAACACTTTTATACTTTTATCTGTGCCAAAATTAAAACAAGTGGTCTGTTAGGAAACACTGACGGTCCACAAAGGCATGAAGTGCCGTATAGCACAGGCGTATGCTGCTTTTCACCCCAGATGAAATTCAGCGTGCAGTACTGTTTCTCCAGAATAACTTTGTAGCACGTAAAAATGCCCGAGGTCAACATTTTTGAGCACTCAGTATGACTGCTGTGATTATAAACACACAAACCGTACCAGAGTTCTGCGTCGGTTTACATTTGTTGAGATAGGGCAGATGTTAGTGGAACTTCTTTTCCTGATGGTTGAACTGTGGTTTGCAGCGCTGATATCTCGATATTATTTGAAAGAGTCTCTCATGTTTTGTCGTTTAAGAACTCTTAGAAACTTCTTAGAAAAAACTATATATAGTTCCATCAGGAAAAAACAGTTGGAACCATACATGATAAAAATTACTTGTGAGTGCCAGGAAGTTGGCTGTATTGCTCGCAACAACTTGGTAAAACTGCACCTCAATATATTTATTCATTCTGGATATATTTGGGGTTTCCTGTCTTAGCTGCCTCACCCTGTGTACCTACATTGAGTAGTTTTAAAGTAACATTATATGATTAAGAAAGTAATAGTTGGGTGGATTTAGAAGCGATATGCCCATTCGTATCATAGGAAAAACAGTTCTCATTATAATAACTTTACAATTTGATTAATTATAAGTATTAGCATGCTTTAGCTTTAACTATTGTGACATGTTCAGAATTTCACATTGTAAGCTATTCCAATGAAAAGCTTAAAGAAATTTTTAGATTTAATAAAATTCTGAAATAGTTGCAGTTCAGATCGAGTGTAAAGTTGCATCCTCTAAGACTGAACGGACAAAAGGTAAAACATGGGTAACTAGAGGCTGCAGTTCCCTGTCAGATTCTGCTGTTTGCTGTACCAGCACAGCAAGACTGTGTCAGCTAATATTACAAAGCCAGAGAAGTCAGTCACACAGATTATTGCCCCTGCAACTACTGAAAAAAGATTGCTAGACCGCCTCGGGAATCTTACGTGTGTTGCGTGATGGTGAGGATATTAAGCTACGAAATGAGATACCGAAGGTGGTGGTGGTGGTGGTGGTGGTGGTGGTGGTGGTGGGGGCGGGGGTGGGAGGAGGAGGAGGAGTTGTTCTGCTGTTTCTACAGCAGGATAACTGACATTAACAGTAGTAAAAAGGATGTAAAATGTAGGCAGGAAATGACAAACAGCTTTTCTGCAGAAAAGAAGTTCGTCGATATTGGATATAAATTTCGCCATTACTGTATATTTTCTGAAGGTATTTGCCTGGAAAGTGAGACGTGGACAACAAACAGTATCAAGATTAGAAGACACACTCTTGATGTGGTACTACAGAAATGTGAAGAAGATTAGATGGCCAGATTGAATAACTAATGAGGAGATACTGAATAAGATGAGGAAAATGTTATTTGTGGCACAACCTGGCTAAAGGAAGGGATCATTTATGGGACACATCCTGAGGCATTGGAGGAATCACCAGTTTGGCAACAGAGGAGGAAGGTAGGGGATAAAGAGAGAAATTCTTTTTGGGTGGGGGAAGCTGAAAAAGAGGCAAAAGCAGAGCGACATCAAACCAGTGTTTGGAATAAAGGCTACAACAGCAGTAATAGTAACTAACACTGCTTACTGATGTCTGATGATGATAATAATAATGTGGATTATGATAAGTCAACATCTAATCAGATTCAATACTGTATGTGCCATACATCAACATTGTTTGTTTCCCGTTTCATGGGCACACAATGTTCTTGTCTCACATTGTGATGACGCCTCATAGATTAGACTAATAGCCAGCCTATTAATTTGTTGCCTTCATAAGCATTCGATGAAGGTATTATATTGTAAGGTGCACATGTTTTGCTGTGGGGCAATCTCTGTGATTGGAAATAGAGAACACGCTTAATATGCTGTGTTTACAGTATCAATACTTTTGTTGTTCCGAGATGACAGAACATGAAGATAATAAGGGGGGAGGGGAGGGGAGGGGGAGATTACAGTTAATTTCACCTGTTATATAAAATACAATATTCCACTTTCCACATGGGACTTGTATATAAGTGCCACATTGTCTTACTTGCAGTCAGAACACAAAAGGCACTCCACACATATACAGATCTTGGGGGGAGGGGGGGACAAAAAGACACACACACACACACACACACACACACACACACACACACACACAAATGCACAGTTGATAACCACCTCATACCATCTGTGCATATCAGCATCGGGCATAACTCTCCCAAGCTTCTCGCAGTGCACTGTCCTATGGGCAGAGTGTTAACATAGATATGGTAGATTCACTACAAACTTACCTCCATGCTGCTGGATATCATAAATAGTACACAATTATGTGCTGAGGTTACAAGCAATGAATAGCACGCACCAGAAAGAGAGATGGATTTTTCAGAATGCCCAATATAATGATTAGGAATGCCAGTTGGCCATGTGTTTAAATTTAATCCAGGCTTACTCTTCATATAAAATCTATAGTCATACATAAAAAAAAATTTAAAATATAACCTATACCCTTAATTAACAAAGCAGCTAAAGCAACAAAGCAAATGAAGAGAGAACCACACAGGTGAGAACATGAATGCTAAGCTGGCCAGACCTGCAGGTGTTCTGCAAGGTGACACTCGTGAAGAAGGTTAGCGTATGCTACAATCACATGGGGCTGAACCTACTTCAGCAGTCATCTAATTCAGAAGCAAGCCCTATTGAGTACAAGCTGTCTCTTACAGAGTCAAATCGAAATGTGTACTATAAATAGTAATGTGGACAGCTACAATAAAGTATAGGTATGGATGGGTCGTAACAGTGAATATGGTGAACAGGACCTGATGGTGCACGAAGGGTGTCTGCAGTCCAAGCTGTGCATCAGAAACTGATATAAATGGAGGCATTTCAGAAAATAGCAATGATGGAAATCAAATAACTGTACTGAGTCCGAGGTCGATATTTAGTATTATGGCTAAGGGTTGAGGCTGAATCTGTAAAACCTGCAGTCCCTCATGGTGATATGATGATGGTAAAGCTCAGATTAATGTACTAGATGATCAAATGATAACTGACTGTCATGTGAGATACCAGTTACACGCTGTGATGCAAAGTATTTATTTGTTATACAGTGAGACATTTACTTGGGGTTAGGTTGGTTTGGGCTAGTGACATGGTATCACTCATAAAAGGGGTTGTTCCATTACAAGCACCTATGTGTGTGTATATTCACACTTCGCGTATAAACCAAGCAACTTATTAACCTGCCACCTCTTCCATTGCCTTACATGAACTTGTAATACACCATCAAAAATGCTAAAAAATGTGGTGAGCTGACTTAGTTGCTCATTAAGAGGGTGTTCCGGGTATCTCTTTTTAATTTCTGTAAATTTGTATGTTTTTCAATATGCTATGATTATCATCAATTGTACATTTTATCAACTATGTGTGTGTTTCATTAAGATACGTATATGTTGGAGTGCCTTTTGTGCTCTGACTTCATATAATGTGACATGATACTTGTTGTAACAAGTTCCATAAGGTATCTGAAACTAAGCATTTTGTATGGCAGTATTATGAAAAGGATAATTGCTACTCACCATGTAGCAGAGATGCTGAGTTGCAGATAGTCACAATGAAAAGTCTGTTAAAGAAAGCTTTCGGCCAAACAGGCTTTCATTAACACACACACACACACACACACACACACACACACACACACACGAGTTGCATTTGCGCTTTGGCCGAAAGCTTTGTTTGACAGTCTTTTCAGTGAGGCTATCTGTGGTTCGGCATCTCTGCTATGTAGTGAGTAGCAACTATCCTTTTCATAGATTGTCACTATTCCATCCTGCATTTTCTGTTGTTTGTATTTTATAAACTAGGTGGAATTAATTGTGACTCCTTCCCCCACACCCCACTCTCATTATCTCCAAGTTCGCCGCTTAGATCTGGTGATGGCTGTGTAAGACTGTTGAAACATGTCATCTCAGGACACAGTGTACGAAGTGTGTTCCTCATTTTTGAAAATGCTGTACCTTATAATTGTATATAATGTAACACTTAATATTTTGGGTAGCTGTTTTTATATCCAGAGCACTTGCAAGTATGTGTCGAATACCACGATAAATCACCAGGTATTGAGTGTATTGTGTGTGGTTTTGGTGTGTGCAGAGCTATACTGTATGTTTTGTTTGCCTCAGGTTGATTGGCTGGGGACAGATCCGCGGAGGGGAGAAGATCGAGCCCGTCAGCCAGTAAAAAAGGTGAGGAAGCTGCATCAGACGCGACCGTGGTTAAACACAGCATTATCCCCTGCCGTCATGCGAGCTCGTCATTGTTTCAGCTGTAAAGCCGGCATCTTTTGCTGTGCGGTTTCTCCGCTACTAGTTGTCTTCTTTTGTTTGCAGTGAGAAATACTCACTGTAAATTAGTCAACAGTAAAAAAGTATGAGGCATATCCAGAAAGAAAGAGCGCTGAGCCTCTGACACTTTTAGAGGGAAGGTGTATTCCCCCTCCCGGTGAAGTTTGAAGCACTGCATTCGACGACAAGGTGTTGCTAGTAGAAAGCATGCTCATATGTTTCAGTCAGCTGAAAACTCTTGTTGAACTTCCGTGCTGAAATGAGTGTGTGTCTATTTCGAATCTCACCAGCTGCGAGCTGAGGAGTGTAATGGGATTTTTTCTCACAAAGGGGAAATCAGATGTTGCAGATTTTTTAAGGAAATGAGAACCATTCATGGGGATGGTGGGGTGAACCGTACTAATATGTTCAAGTGCTATTGTGCTTTTAGAATTGAAAGAATGAATGTTAGTGACAAACAGACGATTGAGCATTCCTCAATTGTTTCTGACGAGGTGGAGAACCGAGATTAGATCAAAGAAATGATACCTGACAACTGTCGATGGACTTTGGATAAAATGAACACGTTTTCAGAAATCTCCATATCTCTTATGCATGAAATTATTACTGAAACACTGTTTTTTCAAAAATTGTGAGGTATGTGGGTACCACGACAGCTCACAGATGACAACAGTTGACGGTTCACGGAAATTTCTCGAGCACTCGAACTGGGAGGTGAACGCTTCCTTCACTCTATTGTGACTGGCAACAGAATGTA
The DNA here is from genome assembly GCF_023864345.2 of Schistocerca serialis cubense. Lineage (NCBI taxonomy): Eukaryota > Metazoa > Arthropoda > Insecta > Orthoptera > Acrididae > Schistocerca > Schistocerca serialis. The sequence continues at coordinate 39,669,429 of NC_064648.1, read as the reverse complement.
GGTTCCCCACCACACTCTCGATAAGGAAAAATAGTCCGTGCAGTTGCGACATTGCTGTCAGTGAAAAAATTCAAAAACATGGCGTCTGTCTCTTGATACTGTAAAGGAACTCTTCTCGTGGAGTTTTGGCCCCAGGGGGAAACAATTAAAGCCATGTGATGCTGTGAAAACTATGAAAATGTGTGTATGGTTGGCACAGAACAAAAGAAGGGGAAGGTTAACAAAAGGAAGTGTGCTTGTTCCTACATAGCCAAAGCACAAAGCAACTCTTGAATTAATTTGGTTGGGACTTTGTGAACCATCCCACTCACAGTCATCTGCTCATCTGACACATCCAAGTTTTCATCTTCACCTCTCAGAAGATGTTTACGAGTAGAAAAAGGTTTTTTGTCGATCACGAGGGCTACAGTGCCATCAAACGATGTGCCAAACAGGTGCCTGAAGACTTTTGAGAAATGCATCAGAAAGCTCATCTTTGGATTGAAAAAAGTGTTGAGATTGAAGCTGACTACGTTGAAAAATAGTATTTGATGTAATCTATGAATTCTTTCTCCCCCCCCCCCCCTTTTTTTTTTTAGAATGTATTGCATTTGCAATTTTTAAACACTTGAATACCCTTAACTTACGGACATGCCTTTTGTCGTCTGTTGTTTTAGTCACTAGCATAAACACTGGACAATACTTGTAACATTGGACGTAAGCAAAAGGTGGTGTACCTTTTTTTCCCACTAGCCTACAAATTTGTAGAACTTCAGTTGCTGCTGCCTCGTTTGCCATAGCTGTTCTGTACTCACTCAGGACAATAATGAGAGAAACTTCTTAAATGAAAGTAGCTTATTCTTCTGGTTTTAGTGTCCTTTACAATAACAGAAGACCTATATCATCCATCAGTTTCTTTGCAGTTAATACTCAGTATTTAAGAAACACAGTTTTGGTTATTTTAATGATAAATATTTGATGTACTTTCTCAATGAATATTAGGAAGTTTAAATTTCAGAGCCAGTGGTTGCTGTTGTTAGTATATAGTTACTACTATGTTCCTTCATCAACACTGCAGTGTGGTTTCAGATGCCTGAAACTGCAGTCATGTGTGTGTGTGTGTGTGTGTGTGTGTGTGTGTGTGTGTGTGTGTGTGTGTGTGTGTGTGTGTGTGTGTGTGTTGTTGACAAAGGCTTTAATGGCCATAAGCTTTAATTGTGAGAGTCTTTTTGTTGTGCGTATCTGCCACACAGCATCTCTGCTATATGGTGAGTACCCACATGTTTTATGAAGATAGAATACTTCTAAAACTCTGAAATAAACTTGAAAGACATTCATGGCAGTTGATTTGCTTCAAATACAGAGGTGCACGCCTGTGTACAATTGGGGTTCCGTAGGCAGCCACAAATGTTTTTCCATTAACGCATTGAATATCTTGTCACATTGAGATAAATGTACAGTAAAACATGCTCAAAACAAAATCTGGGACTAAAATAATTTTCCAAATTGGACAAGTTTCTGAACTATACACAACTCACTGGGTTACATAAAATTTGTCAGGTATCCTGCACAAAAGTAAAGTAATAATTTTTAATTATGCTTATACTGTATTTATGTACCTTCACTCCAGCACAGTAGATGTTCATTTACTGTATATTGGACAATAGAACACTGGACTATTACACTAGTTGATAAATTACACGCATTCCTATATTTTTACTCGATTTTTAAATTCGTTTATTATTGTACGTATATACATATTATTCCCATGTTTATTTGCTTTACATATCACTTTTTTTTTGCCACATATCGAGGAGGGAAACTTGTTTTAATTTCCTGTTCAAAATTGTTTTTTCTAGGCAGTTTTTTGCACAATACAATAGTTCCATTAAGTTGGGAGAATTTGTGTGTGCTGCAAATTGCATGACATTGGTTATGCATGCAATGGTTTCTTCAGGCATATTAATTTTTCTAGGGACATCATTTCCTTCCTCCTCTTCTTCCTTTGGTTCTTCTTCATCACATCTGAAATTACTTCATTCTCTGTAGATGACACTCTACCTGAGATAACATGCTGTGTCCTCCATACCAGAATCAATTCACAAATTTCACTCTACACCTCATACATTTGTATTGTCAATAATAAATGTAGATGTGGTACAGAGTCAAATGCTATTTGGAAGTCACGAAATACTGTATCTACCTGACTGACTGGATACGTGGCTTTCAGGATGTCGTGTGAGAAAAATGCTTGTTGGGTCTCATGTGATCGGTGTTTTCAGAATCTTTGGTGATTGGTGGGAAAGAGATCATTCTGTTTGAAATACTTCATTATGTTTGAGCTAAGAATATGTTCTATGATGCTACAGGAAATGGATGTCAAGGATATTAAATGGCAGTTATGTCGATCACTTCCGCTACTTCTCTTATAGTCAGGTGTGACATGTGCTGTCATCCAGCTACTGGACACGGTTTTTTGTTCGAGGGGTCTACAATAGATTATACGAGTAGTTAACAGAGGGGCTAACTCGGCCACAAATTCACTCTAGACTCTGATATGGTTTCTGTTGGTCTCTGGAGCTTTGTTCAGTTTCAGCAATTTAAAGTGTTACACAATCTGTATCACTCATCTTTGCAGTGGTGCAAGAATTAAATCGGGACAATAGCCCAAGATTTTCCTTTGTAAACATTTAAAAATGAAGTGGAGCATTTCTGCTTTTGCTGTACTACCCTCAATTTCAGTTCGTCTTGTCCACGAGTGTCTTGACACTGGTTTTGGTGCCACTAACAGCCTTTACATATGACCAGAATTTCTTTGGCTTTTGTGAGAGATCTTTTGACAGTATTCTCCTACAGTAGCCATTGAAAGTTTCGTGCATTGCTATCTTGTCAGCCAAACACATTTCATTCAATGTCTTATCTGTCTGTAGATCTTTGTTTTGTTTGACATTTATTATCGACTAGTATCTAGGATCCCTACCATCATGAACTGTTCTTTCGAAGTCGAGCCATAGTTCCTCTACGTGCTCCTGTCCTGTGTTGAAAGTTTCAGGTTCCTCATTGAGATATAACGCTACTGATTTTTTATCTAGTTTATTGAACATATATATCTTTCTGCTTGTTTTAGTTGTCCTTTGTACTTTGATAATAATTCCTACCAGAGCCACGTCATGGCCACTGACACCAGTTTTGACATAGCCATCCTCGAAGAAGTCAGTTCTGGTTGTTGCCATTAGATCTAATTTATTTCCGTCGAGAGAGAGATCTGTTGTAGGTAGTTTAGTCTCCTTCGATGATAACAGTGAGATTGGGGATTGTGATTCTGATTGTGGTTCTGATTCCCAGTAATCAATCATTAGCCTATCATTTCAATATACGGTTGAATTTTATCCAAAAATTTGACTGCTATCAACGTCCAAGTTTAACCATATTTTTGTGACTACTATTATGTGAGCTTCAGTGCTTTTCAGGAGCCCTTTTACTGTGGCACTTCGTTGGGAATGCTTCAGTAGTTAATCTCTAGGATTTTAATACTATCATCTGTTGGGGCATTTCTTTCGATCCTGTACTGCCATTTCCACGTCCTCTGCATCCATCGTTATCTGGACTGGATGGAGAGTTGCCTAATCTAAAAACCAAGAAGCAGCTTGTGTGCATCTCGCACAGCTATGCGAGTAGTGCACCCTACCCATTTACGGGAACCCTACATGTCTGAACGCAATGGCACAAGTCCGGGAAGTTGCAGCCTAGCTTGTCACAGAGCCTTCGAAGTCTGTGGTTCCGTCCCCTCACTTGACAGAGAACTGGCAGGCCACAATCAGTTTGAGGGACAGTGCTGCAAGTTGTAAGCTTCACTGAAACACTGTAAACAGTGCTGGTCTTCTCAGCCATCTCTGCCAGTCACTGAAACGATCAGAGTGTGACCTCGGAACCCCAACTGCGCAGGGTAGTGTAGCGGTTAGGCACCGAACTCGCATTTGGGAGGATGACGGTTTGAACCCGCGTTCGGCCATCCTGATTTAGGCGAGGCCACTTTCCTTCTCTGTCCTTCTGTAATCGGAGCTCCCGCTCTGTCACGAACGACCTCGTTGTCGACAGGACGTTAAACACTAATCTTCTCCTCCGAGCCCTGACGACGGGCGCTGTTTATTCGATCGTGCATCACAATCTGGAATTAGTTAAGTCCTGCTCCTTCGGTGGCTAGTGGAATAGTCTCTTCAACAAGTCAAATTAGGTTCCCGGGCACACACATTGAATGCACTCGGTGTTTCTTTCCGTCTCCGGATGCCATTTCGTTGTACGTTCAAACTTCTGACGAGTAATAGACCCTTGTATTTACCTCCTCTCGACACGGGACAGGTTTACCGAAAGGTGAAACAAATACTAACAAAGAGATAGAGGGGCTGGCCAGTACTTACCTCAGCTCAGTACAGCCGATAGATACACATAAAACAGGACTGAAAATTTACATTCCTAGCTTTCAGAACTTTGTTCCTTCATCAGGGAGGAGAGAGGGGGAAAAAAAGGGAAGAAAGGAAAGTGGATTCAGTTACTCACAACCCAGGTTATGAAGCAACAGGGAAAGGTAAACAGGGAGGGTGGCAAGGATGGAGGCATGGTTGTCAGAGGGAAGCTTCCCCCTCTCTCCTCCCTGATGAAGGAACAAAGTTCTGAAAGCTAGGAATGTAAATTTTCAGTTCTGTTTTATGTGTATCTATCGGCTGTACTGAGCTGAGGCAAGTACTGGCCAGCCCCTCTATCTCTTTGTTAGTATTTGTTTCACATCTTATATGAGACTTTCCATTAATCATTTAGATTACCGAAAGGTGATGCGAGTCTCACTGGCACAGTTGCCCTTTCCGTCAAAGATGCCACCTTGATCTTTGCGGTTACAGATATAGTATCCCAAATATGCTCGGTTCCCGTGTCCCCTGTACAGGATGCCCAGTACTACTACTGACATGCCGCCCACTGTCATTGTAAGTTCTTGCTAGATCTTGTGAGTTCTGCTGGATGCACAGGAGAGAATAATGTTCGAGGTGTCTCTGCCGTCTCGGGTACGTGGCTCCGGGGACCAGTCCCTACACCCGCATCTACAAATACTCACATTCTAGTGCGATTTGTAATTTAACAAAAAAAACCTGATTTGGTACTTGTTAATTGTTTCCATTTGATAGTTAATATAGAATTTGAATGAAAGTAAAGAAAAAGTTGCTCCAAGCAAGATTTGAACTGCTGATTTTACAATAATAAGGTATTTATGTTACACATTCAACTGCTGGTAACTGTGCCAATGAGATACAAATGTTTTGAGTTTAAGAGTCCTCGAAAGTCTTCTAATCTTCAGAGGCGATTTTTGATAATTTTGTTGTGCTATTTTAAGAATTAATATACGGACACTGATCTTCAGATCCTGTAAGTATGAAGAAAATAAAAGTAGTTTGGTCTTAACAGTAATATGGAAAGGGATAGCTTGCTACTCACCCCTTAGAGCAGACATCAAGTTGCAGACTGGAACAGTAAAAAAGAATGCCAGACATATTGCAGCTTTTGACAGAGTCCTCCTTCAGGAGTAAACAACTTGCGCACATACGTGGCCATTGTAGTCTCCAGGCACTGAGGGCCGGGTACGTGCACCCGGGTGTGACAGTGGGCGTGCTTGTATGTGTGTGTCAAACTAATCCAGACTGCATATACCTATGTGGTTTCTGTATAAGTGAAGTCCATAATAAAACATTTAAATTTATCTGCGCCGACTGTGTGATGTAGTAGTGTGCATGAAAACTGTTGTAGCCAAGTACAGAAATGAAATTATAATGAAATCCAGACCTTTAGCTGATGAGTATGGTGGTCAGGGGCACTAAAAATGTAGTGTGTGGACAGAAAGTTGGAAATTGTGGGTCTCACAGGGAGCGTGTCAGAGATAAGTCCCTGCAGTCGCACTATCAACTCTGTCATCAGTGAATCAGTCGGATAGAGCGTCTACCTTGTAAGCGGGAGGTCCCGGGTGCAAGTCCCAGCCGGGGCTCACATTTTTCAACTGTCCCCGTTGATATTTATCAACACCTGTAAGAAGCTAAAAGTCTGCATTTCATTGTAATTTCATTCTTCGAGAGCTGCAAGGTCACCATTGGTATTTGTACAGATACCAGCTTCATACAAGTAAGGAAATGGGTCATGAAAGTTGATACCCTCCTCAGCAAATGTTAAAAATGTAGACAAGTTGGCACGAATCATGTGCTTTAATGTTATGACTCTTTTATAATTCACATAGAACATTTCCTGCCGACACAAGAGGTGCATTGTGATTTACTGTTATAATTAGCATTCCTGACAGCTTGGATGTGATCGTGATAAGTTACATTCACTTTGTTGCAGGACTTTCTCCGGGCCTTGCAGCCAGGCAGCTGTAAGGAAGAAAAGAGAAGGAAGAGAGAGAGAGAAGAAAGAGAGAGAAACTACTGACTGAGGTGGCCACTTTGCGAAGTTCTTTCGCAGTTTCGGCTGTCCTCGGTCACTGTTGCTATCGATATCGGCACTATATTCTAGGGATGTTGTCTGGACTGTGGTGCTGTTTCATTTTCTTTATGTATCACACGAGACTTAAATCAATAAAAAATATAGCTCAAAATGGAAAGTCTCAATATGTAACTGAGAATGTGACACCTGCGTCTGTACGCCCGAGTTCACCAACCTGTCAGTTGATCGAAAGTTGGGGTAACCTCGAGTGATTCCCACATGACCATAACAAGTTTCCCAGTTGGTGATAATACAAAACACTATTCCAGCAACACGTAAAGTGGAAGGTCTCAAAAAAAAAAACACAGTCTCCTCAGATACACAAAGTAATTAAATCTAATAACACACAAAATAGTGATCTTCTCGATTTGAATTTAGCTTAAGAATAAGTCTCCAATGTGATTAATCGGGTGGCAGAAAAAGGAGAACGCTCGAGAGTTTCCCTGAGTCTGGTCGAGTGCCTATCATTGCAGACAGTTAATCGGTACAGTTTAAAGTTCTGTGAGACACCCATCACTGTCGATTTTTAATTGGCGAGATGACGATATCCGAGTTGACGAGCGTGTACCTCCCGGAGCGCACAGTCCGAGTGAGGCAGAAATTGGTGGAGGCGAGGGCTCCGGCTGTGACTGAGGGCTGCTGTGGTGAACCTCTGTGGTTGGGACTGCCCGTCCGTGGCTGGATGGCCACTTAAATAAAGCTTCGGCAGAATGGTATTTGCTCTGTGTACTTAGACACGTTATTGGTGGTAGCAGGTACCAAGTAAATCTAATTTTAAGTGCAGCTCCTCACATAGGTCCAGTGTGGGTTTTAATTATTGTATGGCAGTAAAACTTGGTAGATATGCTAATGCATTGATGTGGAAGAGAAATTAGTTCCAATTGTGGCCATCAGGTGCAAATCTGGCACTACACTCTGTTTGTAGGACAGTACAACGTCCGACTGTCATTTGAGAGGCCCTAGTATGTGAACACTGTGGCTATTGCGAAAAGAACACATTTGCTGTTAGGGAAACTCTTTTATGTGAAACGGCAGCAATGACTGCGCTCTGCTAAGAGAGTACCGCCGACTGAAATGTCTGAGGAGAGGCCTTACGTCATTATGTGGTTTAAAGATGATGGTTATGAAAATGAAAATGAAATCTGAAAACACTGGTGTGGCACCTAGAAGAGGAAGGCATCCTATCCCGGTGGAAGTTATTGACGAGGTGGTTGTTGCTGTAAATGACCGTGCAGCATGTGCTATGGTAGTGCTAGTGCTCATGCAGGCCACAAGAATTGTCCATCCCGTGGTCAACCGTACGGAATGTTTTGTGGTCTATATTACACTGGTAGTCATACAAGATCCAGACTGGTGCAGCAACTGAAATCTCATTATCCGCAGTGACATTCTGAATTTACTCTTTGGTATCTGACACGGATTGTAGTTGATAACATGTGGCCAGACAATATTATATGGAATGAGAAGGCTCATTTTACACTACAGGGTACAATGAATACACAAAGCTGCTGAATAGACAGAACTGCAAAGGTTTTAGAGCTGTGTGACCTGCAAGGTCACACGATCTAAAGCTGAGACACTTTTGGCTCTGGTTATATCTATAAGAACACATTTACCGGGGATGTGTTTGGTCTCTACCTAATCCGAAATCCAATACACAGGAAGATGTCGCTCAGATTGCAACAGAACTGCTGCGAGCAACTGTCGATGTGTCATTTTACGGATACAGCATCTCACTGGTGTCTCCGGTGTTTGCATTGAACAAAGTGTGTAAGCAGTGGTAATAATAAAATCGACATTATGCCTTTCTCACATAGTTGGCCTTTTCTGCTTGTGTCCTGTTCCTAATCCATTACATACGGAAACATTTCTGTCTTTCTTGCATTCACAGTGCCACATTTGCAGCTGGTGGCCAAAATTGGAACTAATTTTTTAATAGCGTAAATGGCTTCCGCATTAATGTTAGAGTTTTGCAGTCTTACTATAATTACAGTCCACGCCCGACCTCTGTGAATAGCTGTACTACACCCAGTAGTACTGTGCCTGTCGGGGATACGAACCTTCGACGAAGCAGGTGCTGCTCGGTGTGTGTTGTGGTCGGGCGTACAGTCTTAGTCACCGGCAGTGTCAGAGCTTTGCCGACCTGCCGGTCGTGCCTGTATTTCTGGTAGAAGAATTGCCCGATACAGCAGAAGCCGTGTCCTCTTCCTCCTCCACCTCTGTCTGCGTCCAGTGGCTGTGTGATTTCACTGAAATTTAACCTTTTGCACCAGATTTTCAAATTTACGTCTGCTGCATATCACCACTCTTCGTCCTGTTGAGGGCTCAACGTTTTTGTAGTAAATTTCATTCTTGTAATCAAACAGATCAGTAAACTATATAAACTTCAAGCACTGTAAATTACTTGTTTGGTAGCCTGTAGTAAATGATTTGTACACTGCAAAGTCTGCAGTTAGACATATAACACGCCAACCTTAGTTGCACATTGGTTTCTATTTGGAACTGAGGCTGACATGTTATATGTTTAATTATCATAGCTGCTGACGGAGCTGCACGATGTTAAAAATTCTCCAGTTTTACACAAGTGAGGCTGACTTTCACTGAACTTTATTCACTGAAGACTCGGCCACAGTTGACAGCAGCTGTTGAAGCACATCTGTAGGACAGTTGCCACTAAATGTCAAAATACAAAATTATTGCATTTTCATTGGCAGCACAAAAAGTCAGGCATACCTGTCTTTTGTATTATAGTTAATACGGAAGTCCGTCACTACAGCTGACTTGTTCATCACGAGAGAAGCTGTATACGAGTGTTGTACCAAAAGTAAGGTTCTCAATGAGCTACAGCCTCGAGGGAAGGTGCTAGGCTAAATCCGACAACAGTGCCGTGCGCAGTGGTTCCCTCTCTCTCGAGCCCGTCCGTCCGCGATTTGCTACGTCGCTCAGTGTCGGCTCGGCAGCTGTCGGAGATGGAAGAGTCGATCGCCGCTCCCGCCGAGTGCTAGGTTCGAGCAGTAATCCGGTTTCTCCACGCGAGGAAGTTACCGCCCGTGGAGATTCGTTAGCAGCTGACTGAGGTTTATGGTGGAGAGAGCATGTCCGTCCAGCACGTCTGCAAATGGTGCAGAGCTTTTGCTGAGGGATGTACGAAAGTTCACAGTGAAGAACAGAGTGGAACACCACCTGTTTAAGATGTGATTGTCCATAAGATCAACAGTGGCACAATTGAAAGAACTTCAAAAGAAACGTCGGTTATTGCAAGGTGTGCACTCGCTGGGTCTCCCCGGATGGTGATTGATGGACAGAGTGACCAATGCCTTGACGGTGCTTGCAAGTTTCTTCGACATTGTGAGGGGGGAGGCAACAAGGAGAAGTTGTTGGACTCTATTGTCACGGGAGATCAAACAAAACAACAATCTCGTCAGTGGCATATCTCCGGTTCACCGCCACCAAAGAAATACAGACTACTGCAGTCGGCAGGAAAGGTTATGGCGACTGTGTTCCTGGGATGACAATAAACTCAGACAGATATTGTGAAACATTGACCGAACTATGGCGAGCAATCCAGAATCGCCATAGAGGCGACTGAAGGAGGGAGTAGTGCTTCTTCACGACAACGCTCGACCCCACGTCGCTCGTCAAACACGAGAGCTTTTGAAGAAATTTGGGTGGACTGTTATGCCCCATCCCCCACACAGCCCGGGCTTAGCTCCCACTGATTATCACCTCTTCCTAAAGCTAAGGGATCACTTAGGGGCCAAACGTTCAAGAGTAACGATGAAATCTGAGCGGAGGTCACACGCCTCCTCAATAGGTTGGTGGGAAACTTCTTCGACTTATTAATACAAAAGCTGGAGCACCATCTTCAAAAGTGTGTCAAAAAAACTGGTGTCTGTGTTGAAAAATAGACAAAAGTGTAAGCTTTCCAACGATGTATAAATTAATAATAATAAACAATGTTTTCTATTTGTAAAAAAATATGGGAACCTTTGGTACAACCCTCATATTTGGAAAGAAATTATATTGTTTATTTTCTTTTCTCAATTGCACATTTTTTTATGTTGTTGTTGTTGTTTTCAATCCAGAGACTGGTTTGATGCAGCTCTCCATGCTACTCTATCCTGTGCAAGCTTCATCATCTCTCAGTACCTATTGCAACCTACATCCTTCTGAATCTGCTTAGTGTATTCATCTCTTGGTCTCCCTCTACGATTTTTACCATCCACGCTGCCCTCCAATGCTAAATTTGTGATCCCCTGATGCCTCAGAACATGTCCTACCAACTGGTCCCATTGTCTTGTCAAGTTGTGCCACAAACTCCTCTTCTCCCCAATCCCATTCAATAGCTCCTCATAAGTTATGTGATCTACCCATGTAATACTCAGCATTCTTCTGTAGCACCACATTTCGAAAGCTACTATTCTCTTCTTGTCCAAATTATTTATCGTCCATGTTTCACTTCCATACATGGCTACACTCCATGCAAATACTTTCAGAAACGACTTTCTGACACTTAAATCTATACTCGATGTTAACAAATTTCTCTTGTTCACAAACGCTTTTCTTGCCATTGCCAATCTTACATTTTATATCCTCTCTACTTCGACCATCATTAGTTATTTTGCTTTCCAAATAGCAGAAGTCATTTTTTCATACAGGATGCAAATGGTAATGGTTTTCATTATGTTACAGTGGTGTAGAGAAAGTCAAGATGAGGAATTTGTTATAGGACACTTGGGGTGTATCAAATATCTAACTCAAATCGGCCTAGAACAACCACCTAAACCACAGCACATGCACGTCACATCAGATTTTCAGTATTTTCTCGCTCTCTTCGTGCAAACTATTGGCCCTAGGGGAACAAAGGGAATAGGACCTTTTTAGTAGGAAATTAAAAGTAGTTTAATTTTGTCGTGGATACGTTTTCACTAGAGGCCACCACTTGAGAGTTATTAAAGAGAAGCCTACAAACTTAACATTAAAATGCAACCCCACCAGCCAGGTTGATGATCACACTACTCCTGCTACTACACTACAGAAATGTGCGACTACACAAATTAGTTCTCACGTTTGACTGTTTTTGGTCTTCATTGACTAGGCTATAATGCCGCTGGCTTAGTTGTGGTCTTACAGACTGTAAAACTGACTTTCGTGTAAATGTTTCCTCACTATTTGGGCATTTTAACAGAATAAAAATAAAAATTAAATTATTTTGTTTGCCTGGCCTTGTTAAAAAAATGACTGTGCTTGTAAGGGTTCATCTGAGATTATTTTGTAAATATATTAGGTTGGTGCATTAGTTCATAGTGTTTTTCCATAAGTTTAATAAACACATTAGATACACATAACAAAGACTTAAGTCATCAAGAATACATTCTCCTTCACTGTTTACAACAGTCTGACAACACTGGGGTAAGTTTTCGATTCCACAAATGTAGAAACCGTGTGGTTTTGATGTAAAGAGCTTGTGGAGCCATGTTCAGACCACACTGGAAAGGGAGTCCCTGGAAGGTTGTTTGATAAGAGAGCGGAAGAGGTGAAAATCTCAGGGTTCCATATCAGGTGAGTAAGGTGGCTGCGGAATGATTTCCCAGCCCTACTTCTGCGTAGTGTTTTTTGTCAGTCTAGCACAATGCGGTCAGTCGTTATCGTGGAGCAGTCTTCCTGCTTGTTGTTCTCAGATTGCATCTGCAAGATGTCTCAGTTGTTGACAGTAAATGTCTGCAGTGACGGTTACACCGTGGGGAAGCAATTCACAGTACACCACACGGTCGCTGTTCCACCAGAGGCAGGACATTATCTGTTGTGGATGTGCGCAAGTCTCGTTACGGGAGTTGCTGCTTTGTTTGGGCTCAGTCGTTCTTTTCTTTTCCTTACGTTAGCATAAAGACATCATTTCTCATCACCAGTAACAGTACAGGATAGGAACAGTCGTATTATTGCCGAGCTAATTGGTGGTGAGCAAGCAGAGATGCACAAATGGCCACGTGATGACTTTTGTGATTTTGGCTTAGAGAATGTGGTAGCTGTACACGCAACTTTTGAACCTTCCCCATTGCACTCAAATGTTCCACAGTGGTGGAATGATGACAGTTCATCACGTTTGCAGAACTGGAGTACACTGATGTGGACCATTGTGGATTAATATGTTTAAACAATCTTCTTCAAACACCAAAGGTCACCGGCCACAAAGGGCCGAGTGGTTCTAGGCGCTTCAGTCCAGAACCGCGCGACTGCTACAGTCGCAGGTTCGAATCCTGCCTCGGGCCTGGATGTGTGTGATGTCCTTAGGTTAGTTGGGTTTAAGTAGTTCTAAGTTCTAGGGGACTGCTGACCTCAGATGTTAAGTCCCATAGTGCTGAGAGCCATTTGAAGCCCAAAGATCTTCCTGAACGTGGATAGTCACTAATGCCAAAATGATCCTATTTAAAATGAGAAAACCAGTTCCTTGCTATGCCATCTGCAGTAGCATTATCCCCATACAGGGTGCAAATGTTTCTGGCTGCTTCCGCTGCTGTCACTCCTCTGTTGAACTCAAACAGAAGATTATGTCGGAAATGTTCTGATTTCTCCACTTGGCACTCCATTTTCTAACGTCCACAGCTCCACTCACTACCACCAAATGCCAAAATCACAAATGTAAACTCGGCTAACAACAGTGAACTACAAATTAAAAATTATAATCAATAAATAAATCCATAGCAACCTGAAAAACAAAAACACTGTGAACTTACGCATCAACCCAATAATTAGATTTTGCAAAATGGTTAAAGTTTTTTTTTTTTCTTCATTACCCTCACATGTAAGCTTAAATAATAATTTTAATGAAATAGCTAACAAAGCTGGTGGCGTAACAGGCCAGGCAGTGAAAAACAGAAAAGATGCCTCTCATTTTGCCTCTAGAAATCAACAGTTTTCACCAAGAGAGCGAGAGAATATTGAAAATCTAACACAATGTATGCACACTGTAGGGTAAGTGGTTTTTGAAGGCCAATTTGAGGTGGTTTTCCAACTTGTAGACCCAATTGTCCCACATCAAATTGTTCATTTTGACTCCCTCTATAACATTGTGGTACATGGTAAATAGTTATTTTTTACACCCTGCACATAGAAAATGTAAAACTGAGTTGGCCAAATAAAGATTTTTAAAACATAAATACATGAAGTAATTTATTTTACTGTGGACTATTATACGAGGTTTTCAGCGGCCTAAATGGTAGGTTCTGTTTCATGTAGTGTAATTTTGGGCATCCCCAAGATTAGCATAGCCTACAAACAATTGTCTGGAAACTCAAGCATTTTGACTGAAGTATTTCTTAAACTAAAACGTTATTCTAGTAAAAGGGTACATTTTTGGAAAACTGAAAAATTTGGGCAACAGGACAATAACACTTGATTTTTGAGAGGGTTACATTTTAAATTCCAACATCCTTGAATTCTTATGCTAGCAACTACCCACATCATAAAAAATTTTCACCACCTCAGTTCTGAGAGTTCCGGAGATCAACATAAACATCATTTTCGCACCTTTTATTGCTCGTGAAAACCACACATTGCATGTTGTACCACCATACAGCGAGACCTTCAGAGGTGGTAGTCCAGATTACTGTAGATCCAGTAGCATATCCTCTTGCATTGATGCCTGTATTTGTCGTGGCATACTGTCCAGAAGTTCATAAAGGCACTGTCGGTTCAGTTTGTTCCACTCCTCAACGACGATTCGCCATAGATCCCTCAGACTGGTTGGTGGGATGTCGTCCATAAATAGCCCTTTTCAATCTATCTCGGGCAAGTTCGATAGGGTTCACGTCTGGAGAACATGCTGGCCACTCTAGTCAAACAATGTCATTATCCTGAAGGAAGTCATTCACAAGATGTGTGCGATGAGAGCACAAATTTTCGTCCACAAAGATGAATGCCTCACCAATATGCTGCTGATGTGGTTGCACTATCAGTCGGAAGATGGCATTCACGTATTGTACAGCCATTAACGGCACCTTCCGTGACCACCAGTGGCGTACGTCGGCTCCACGTAATGCCACCCCAAAACATTACGCAACCTCCACCTTGCTGCACTCGCTGGACAGTGTGTCTAAGGTATTCAGCCTGATCGGGTTGCCTCCGAACATGTTTCCCACAATTGTCTTGTTGAAGGCATATGCGACACTCATTGGTGAAGGAATGTGATGCCGATCCTGAGCGGTCCATTTGGCATGTTGTTGGGCCAACCTGTAAAGCGTTGCACGGTGCCGTGGTTACAAAGATGGACCTCGTCGGGAGTGAAGTTGCGCATCATGCAGCCTATTGCGCACAGTTTGAGTCATAACACGACATCCTGTGGCTGCACAAAAGCATTATTCAACACGGTGTCATTGCTGTCAGGGCTCCTCTGAGCCATAATCCTTAGGCAGCGGTCATCCACTGCAGTAGTAGCCCCGGGGTGGCCTGAGCGAGGCATGTCATCGACGGTTCCTGTCTGTCTGTACCTCCACCGTGTCCGAACAACATCGCTTCGGTTCACTCCGAGACGCCTGGACACTTCCCTCGTCAAGAGCTCCTTCCTGGCACAAAGTAACAATGTGGACATGATCGAAACGCAGTATTGACCGTCTAGACACGGTTGAACTACAGACGACACGAGCCGTGTACCTCCTCCCTGGTGCAATGACTGGAACTGGTCGGCTGTCGGACCCCCTCCGTCTAATAGGTGCTGCTCGTGCGTGGTTGTCTACATCTTTGGGCGGGTTTAGCGACATGTCTGAACAGTCAAAGGGACTGTGTCTGTGATACAATATCCACAGTCAACGTGAGGAGTTCTGCGAACTGGGTTAATACAAAACTTTTTTGATGTGTTTATGTTGATTAATGACGCTTGGGTGCGCCGAAAAGTCCTGCCTCCTAATTTTTATGTGAAAGCTCGTAAAGCTTTTTAAATAAAACAAACATTATTAACATTCTACAGCTTTATTTTTCATTTCGACATATTTATTTATCAATATAGCCAACCTGGTGACAAATACATCTATCCCAGCAAGAGACCCGTTTGTCGATGATGTCACTGTAGAATGTTTGACTTTGTTGACAGAGCCACAAACTCGTCTCCGATTGCACCGCTTCATCACTACCAAAGTGAGATCCTCGTGGGTGTTCTTTAAGTTTTGGAAATCGGATGGGGCCGAGTCTGGACTCTACGGAGGACGATCGATGACAGCGAACAGAAGGCGTCGGATTGTTGCAGGTGTCGCAGCACTCGTGTGTGGTCTGGCATTGTCATGCTAAAGAAGAGGGGACTCCGTGTGTGGACAGTTACAAACTCAATTACAGCGCACTTCCTCGTGCAGTGACATAGTTACATTATACATTGCCACGTTACATACTAGAATTCGGAGCCCTCTAGTGGCACAAAGTTGCAACTCGTTTCAGTGAAGTAAGAAAGTCAACAGAGTAACATGTGACATGCTATACCTCAACCAATGTTGAAAGGAGAGTAAAAAATTTGGAGACCTTACTCTTGAGCCCACCCTCATATTATAACAATCAGAAAGTCTACAAAGAAGACAAGGTCTTTGTTAGAAATAATAAAATTAGGGATTTCAAATAAGGTATGCCAAATGTAAAACAAACACTTATTTGCGGAGTCGAATTTTCAGTTGCGTGTAATTTCTATGAATTATAAATTTCAAATATTTCATTAAAGAAAATGTTTCTGCATGAACTGTTTATACTATTATCACTTGTAGTCCATAAATTATAATGTATTCCGCACATCTGTGTCCATATGGATGTATGAATTATATACAATTTTTAGTTTGATGTAACTCGATAATGGCATGAGGGTGAAATAACTTGTCGCTAAATTACAAAGTAAAGTGGTTATTTCAAAACAAAACAACCTGTGGAGGATAAGGACGTCTCTCAAGAAATAACTGTCGCTGCAGACCTGTACATAAGAAAGACTTCTGCTTCCTATTTTCCAGATACAAAGTGAAGTGTACCATCTTAGGCAAGAGTGTTGTGCGATCCACAATCAAATGCTTTGTTAAATCAAAGAAAATGCCTACTCTCCGCCTATCATTAACACTGTCAATGTGTTGCACACAAGAGAATAAATAGCATTTTCTTTGGATATTCTTTTTCTGTAGCCAAACTAAGAGTCTTAAGTTTACACTAAGTATATTTGTATTTGTCAGGAAACTAACCACAGCAGAAAGACAAATTAAACCAGTTACAGTGTACAGAACTAATACTGGTTCACAGATCATAATTCTACTTGAAGCTTTATCAAAGCTGTTGGAGTCTTCAAATGATGTAATGATTGACTCAGTTTCATCTTTGCTTGTTTCTTGTAGCTAAACATACAGGTTGTTCATAAAGTCTGGGAACAATTTCAATTATTTATTGAACTAAACATTGTACAGATGTCATACATAATGCATTTTGAAGAGAAACTCAAAGTTTTTTACAAACATTCAATATGTGAACCATGAGTGATCTGGCAGACGTCAATACAGTAATCGAATTCTTGCCATACCTGTCCCAGCATGTCATCGTCAACTTTGGCAGTCGCTTCCCGTATTCTCTCCCACGTCACGTGTTAGAGGCGGTACATCCACCAGATCTTTAATGTGTCCCCACAGAAAAAAATCACACAGAGTGAGATCTGGTGATTGGGGAGGCCATTTCGTGAAACAGCTGTCGCCTTCTGTAGTACGGCTGGTCCATCGACGTGGCAGCTCCGTGTTCAGGTACCCCTGAACTTCACAATGAAAATCGGGTGGAGCCCCATCCTGCTGAAAGATGAATGGGGAGTCCGACTGCATTTGAGGCATCAGTAATTGCTGCAGCATGTTCCAAGTAGAATATCCAGTGACTGGTCTCAGCGAAAAAGAATGGCCCGTACCGTTTTCAACATGACAAGGCACAAAGAACATTTATCTTTGCAGAATCAAGCTCAAATACAATGCATTTGTGTGGATGCTTTGTACCCCAGATTCGACAATTATGTCTGTTCACTTTCCCATTAGTGTGAAAAGTGGCTTCGTCACTAAAAATTAAGTGATCAACAATGCCGTCCCAATCCTCATTCAGTTGTTGCAACTGCGAACAAAACTCAAAACACTTCTCTTTGTCATCATCATTGAGCTTCTGCACTAGCTCCAATTTGAATGGTTTCATAGACAGCTTCTGTCACAGGTCTTTCCACACTGTCATTGGAGCAATTTCCAAGTTCACAGGATGCACGATGCACCAATTTCTTTGGACTCCTTACGGATGTCTCTTGTATGCGCTCCACATTCACTACACTGACACTGGGACGTCCGCTTCTCTTTGCCGGGCACAAGCAACCCGTCGTAACGGATTTGTTGAGCCAGAGGTAAATGGCCTTCCTTGTTGGTGGCTTCTTACTGTACTTGGTTCTAAACATCCGTCGAACAGCTGTAGCACACTTGTTTTTGTCGAACTCCAACACACACAAAGCTCGCTCCGCACCTGAACTGGCCACATTTGCAACTAGCGCTGACTATTGGCAAATTACCAAACTAAGCTGTGGTGGTATACACGAAAAAAGCTTTCAGGGTTTCTCTTCAAAATGACATATGTATGATATCTGTACAATGTTTGGTTCTTGTGCAATAAATAATTGAAAGTGTTCCCGGACTTTGTGTACACTGTGTATAGTCGTCTCGGAATGCCATCTCTTGAAAGTGTTTCCTATTTATGTGTACCAACAAAATTTTGATTTATTGCACTCCCCTGGGACACACAAGACTTTACTTCAGTACCTGTAGATGACACCCCTTCCAGGATAATGGATCGTGGTCCAACTGTCAACAATTTGCAATCCAGTCGCAAGCCTGTTTTGATAGCCCACAGGAATGATAGAAGAGGTCGATGAGGTACCAGATTGAAAGTTTTCCAGTCATCTAAAAATACAGAATAAATCTGGTTCCCATTCTCTGTAACACAGGATAATGTGTACAAAGAGTGTAATTTCGAAAGTTCGATGTTTTCCAAAATCGCGCCAGTTGCCACAGAAAAGGTTGCAAGTGGGTGCGAGTGATAATAGCATACATTTGCGGGCGGGTGTGACCGGCGTTCTTTCACAGTTGCAGTAAACCTGTCTCCGCTGAGGGATTTGCAATAAATTGAGAGCAGAGCGTACTGGGTACCTGTGGCAGGGCAGTATTTAAGAGTTATACACTCAAAGACTGAACTTGTGGTATGGGCACCACCAGGGGAAAATAGCATTTTAGAGCGATTTTCATGCTGAAAGCCTATAACACCAGCAGTTTAGGTTTATACGAATGTGTGGTGTCTGTTCTTTTGAACATGTCTAAAAGAACAGACACCACACAGTCGTATAATTTGACAGGCCTAGCTGAGCAATGAATACACCTCCTTCAATGCAGATGCACGGACACGTCAGCCCTCCTGTGGGAACCACAGAAGAGCAAATATGGAGGAAACGGGCAGGGGCTGTGGATAGGGGGCACTCGATGGGAGTGAGGATCGGCCGTGAGGCGAGGCGAGACAGTCCGTGCAACTACGATAACGCTGTGTCCCGGATGGCGCAGTGGTTACCGCACCTGCCTAGTAAACAGGAGGGTGCCGGGTTCAAATCCTGGTCCAGAGCGAACGGTGTGGAGCAACTTGCTTATTTAAAAATTCAATTTAAATAAAGTAATGCAGATATATATTTTAATTCTTTAACTGCATCAAGTACAATATTAAAATTTTATGTTAACACAATTTTAGAGATCTCCTCAGGCTGTATCCTCAATACACTGCGTTAATCAAACTCGGAAGTTTTGTTCACCCCTTTACAGCGTATAGACAGGTATGTTGGCAACAGATTGTCAAATATTGGTCTTCACACAAGTTGCCGGCCGGAGTGGCCGTGCGGTTCTAGGCGCTACAGTCTGGAGCCGAGTGACCGCTACGGTCGCAGGTTCGAATCCTGCCTCGGGCATGGATGTGTGTGATGTCCTTAGGTTAGTTAGGTTTAATTAGTTCTAAGTTCTAGGCGACTAATGACCTCAGAAGTTAAGTCACATAGTGCTCAGAGCCATTTGAACGCACGTTACGGACCTACGACGACGTTGTAAATGAGTGACTTTAGACGGCCTCATCAAAATTAGCCACAGAAGGCTAAATCAGTTGACTGCACTGGCCAGTGCAGAATGTCCTGGGAAGTGTTGCTGCAGAACAGTCATTGACAAACGCACTGTGTGTGCAGTGGCACTGTACTTCTGGATTCGTACATTTCCCACATCCATCTCATTGGGTGTTGGCAGCAAATTTACTTAGTTTGTTACATATTTAATAGATTATTTTAATGATTGTTTCATTGAAATGATGTGGAACACATCAGTTTACAGCATATGTATACATTATTAGTGTTAATGACAATGAACACACTATCGTTCTGTTCTTACTCGTGCAACTACACATTGAAAACACTGAATTATGTGGACATAACGGTCCCCTCCCCTTCCAAATACCGTGGATAAGCTATTACAACTTGCGATAGTGAACACCGAACAATTACACATTGTGAGTGTAGAAGACACTGGTGAAATTGTCTGATGTAATCAGGGCTTCAATAATGCACATTAGCCTTATTCACAGATCCCAGAAGACGGAAGTGAGCATTATCACTGAAGAAAAATAGTGTGTCATGAGACGTGCCGAGACGTTTTCTCGAGCAACAAAATCGTGTGGATTAAGTTCCTGCACGGCAACCAACTGCAAAGTGATAAAATTTCAGTTATTCTCGAAGGATTCACCTTGCAGAATGAGAAGACAACCCAAATAGCAGGTGCACATTTGCAGCCAGAGCTCCGAGGGGATTGCAAAACATAAAACCTTAACATTTCAGTGTTTTTGGTAGGTGCGGGGGATTTGGAAAGTGCAAGTTTGCATCACAGCCAGAAAAACACAGTTTCTTCAAATTTGGCTACCTTCCATACCATAGCTTTGTTGGAATTTTTCCCTCTAAAGCTGAAGCTACACTACAATTAATGACAGAAACAGCTGCCAGTAATGCTTCTATCCAAAATTGCTTTGTAAGTTTATATCCAAGAATCGTACAATGCCACTCCATTTTGCTGAGGTTTGTACATAAGGGGAAACTATAACTGCACTTACTTTTCATCACACAATTTCGCCATTTAGTTTGAAATGTATTCACAGCTATTGTCACGTCTAAATCACTTTTAAAATGATCAGTAAACATTCCAGTGTATACTTTAAAATAATGAAATACTTCAGACTTTGAAGAGTAGAAGCTCTGTAAAGTAAGTCTAATTGCAAGTGAAAGTTAGTATATATTTCTTTACATCAAAACAAACATGTCGTAGGACCAAGCACATAACTGTGTGCCAGAACAAGTGGTTTGGCTCGAACATCAGACTGAATGTGTGGTGATTGTTTTTGTTTACCCTCTGTGAAGGTCAAACATTTATTTACGGGTTTCGAAACCATTACTTTGTCCATTCTCTCCGATAGATAATGAAGTGTCTTCATATTCTTCAGGTTCAATTATCCTCAGCATTTATGTCACAACTCCATACCACTATCTGAAACCCAAGTACTGCACATGGATCTCTTAGTATGTTTGAACAGAGTATATACGTGCTCGAATCTTTTCTGTGAGCTACAGCTGTAACTTTATCACCCTTTCGAATTGTACCCACCGAATTTTCAAAAACAATGTAGTATCCAGCCATTTCTAGTTTACACACAATAAATTATTTAGCAAATGTGACACTACAAGAACAGCTTTTATTTCTATTTGAGATTTCTTTCCAGAGACAGTGCTTTCAAGATCAACTTCTCCAACCTTTCTGGCAAACAAAAATGTGTGTGCTTTGACAATGTTTACTCTTATTGGATTTTTCAGTTCCTTCAATTTCATCAAAGGAAGAGAATCGTTAACTAAAAGTTCTGTTGCCTCGAGTCTAAAAATCACTATACTTTACCATCTGGAAAACTTATAGTGATAGCTGAGGAAGAAAAATTATTTTCACTCCCACCTATTTCTTGCACATTTTTTGTTACATTTGCAGAATTGTTACTTTTATGCTGAGGAAGAAAAATTATTTTCCCTTCCACCTGCTTCTTGCACTTTTTTTGCTACATTTGCAGAATTGTTACTTTTATGCTTTTGTGACAATTTAACTGTGCCTTGTAACTAATATGACCTGGTTTCCCACATCTGTAATAAATGTATTTAGTCAGAGCTTCGATTGAATCGTACATACCTTGAGAGTTGGTTGTCACTAAATACTTTCTTTGGCCTTGCTGAGACAAATACTATCTATGAAGACAATTCATTTGACGATTTTTTTTGTTACCTTTAGGAATACACATTTTGTTTGTTCGTCTAGTAGTTTACCCTTTACAAAACTCAGTTTAAATTGCTCACTCGATGAGGTTTTGAGAGCGGCAACTACAACTTTTTGTTGGGTAGGCATTGTTAGTAACAAAATGCACACTATATCAGTTTCTTCAATATTAAAATCATTGTGGTTAACAGCTGAAGCATTTTCGACAAAGTGTTGAGCAACAGAAAGCTGGGTGAAATCTAAAATTGACAGAAGTGAGATTTTTGGGGAAAATTTTAGTGTATATCAAAAGGATTGCCTAATGGGATATGGAGGTGGTGTATTTCTCACAGTAGGCTAGGAATTCAGATCCACTGAGACAGAAATTGAAGCTGAATGTGATGTGGTTTGGACAAGACTCAGTATCAAGCATGGTCATTAAATAGTAATTGGATCCTTCTATTGTCTACCAGACATATCTCCTGATGTTGCTGGAAACTTTAGGGAAAACCTCAGTTCTATTGTACAAAAGTTCCCTAATCGTACTGTAGTCACCGGTGGAGACTTCAATCGTCCAACAATTAATTGGGAAAATTACAGTTTTGTTAGTGGTGGGCATGATATGACATCCTTTGAAGCTTTACCAAATGCTTTCTCTAAAGACTACCTGGAACAGATAGTTAGGAACCGCACTCATGATGGAAATGTATTGGATGTAATGGCACCAAATAGACCCGCTCTCTCTGATGTCCACACTGACACTGGTATCAGTGACCATGATGCAGTTGTGGCAACAATGATTACCAGTGTACAAAAGACAACTAAAACAAGCAGGAAGATATATATGTCCAGTAAACTAGACAAAAAATAAGTAGTGTCATATGCGAATGAGGAACTTGAAACTTTCAGCACAGAGCAGGAGCATGTAGAGCAACTCTGGCTCAAGTTTAAAAGAATAGTTGACCATCCACTGGATACATATGCACCCAGTAGAACAATAGGAAGGACCTCCATGGTATACAGTCACTGTAAAGAAACTTCTAGAGAAACAGAGATTACTGCATAATAGATGTAAAATAAAGCATAGGGCTATAGATAGAGAGTTGCTAAATGAAACACATTTGGCTGTCAAGAGAGCAATGCATGGTATCTGCAGTGATAATAATACCGCAATATTGTCAAATGACATTTTGCAAAATCCAAAGAAATTCTGCTTGTATGTAAAGGCTGTTAGTTGTACCAAAGTTAGTGTCCAGTCCCTAACAAATGAGACAGGAACTGAAACTGAGGATATCAGTGCAAACATTGAAATGTTTAACTCTATTTACAAATGTTCCTTAACAAAGGAAGACCCGGGAGAATTATCCCAGTTTAATTCTTGTGCTACAGAAAAGATTAATAAAATCAAAATCAGTATCAATGTCAGTGGTGTTGAGAAACAGCTGAAATGGTTAAAATTGAACAAAACTTCAGGGCCTGATGGAATCACTGTTAGATTTTATACTGAATATGTGACAAAGTTAGCCTCTGTTCTAACTATAATGTATCGTAGATCCCAGGAACGAAAAACCGTGCCCAGTAGATGGAGAAAGTAAAGGTCACACCTGTCTACATGAAGGGCATTAGAAGTGATCCACAAAGCTACCATCCCACATCCTTGACATCAATTTGTTGAAGTTTCTTAGGACATTTTCTGAGCTCAAACATAATGAGCAATGTTGAACAGAATGACCTCCTCCGTGCCAGCCACCACGGAGTCCGAAAACATCGAGCGTACGATACCTGACTCGTAGTTTTTTCTCTTGAAATACTGAAAGTTGTGGATCGAGGCAGTCAGGTAGATGCCAGAATTTCTTGATATCTGAAAAGTATTTGACTCGATATTACACCTACATTTACTGTCAAAAGTTCAACCGTATGGGGTATCGATTGAAATTTTGTGACTGGACTGAGGACGTTTTGGTAGGAAGGATGCATCATGTTATCTCAGATGGAGAGTCATCATCAGACGTAGAAGTAACTTCATGTGCCCCTCCCAGGGATGTGTCTTGGGACCCTTGCTGTTCTTTTCATGTGTTAATGACTCGAGCGGTAACCTCACACGTCTTGCAGATGATGCAGTTATCTGTAACGAAGTACTGCCTGAAAGAAGCTATATAAATATTCAGACAGATCTAGATAAGATTTCAAAGTGATGCAAAGATTGGCAACTTGCTTTAAATGTTCAGAAATGTAAAATTGTGCACTTGTCTTCAAAACATGAATAATGGCTATAATATCAGTCACTCACCGTTGGAATTGATGAGCTCATACATATACCTGGGTGTGCCACTTTGTAAGAGTATGAAGTGGAATGATCACATAGGCTTAGTGGTGGTTAAAGAACGTGGTTGTCTTCATTTTAATGGTAGGGTACTGGGTAACTCCACTCAGTCTCAATGGAGATTGTTTACAAATAACTCGTGTGACCCATTCTAGAATACTGCTCAAGTGCGTGGGATCTGTACCAAATAAGACTGACGGGGCATACTGAATGTGTACCAGAAGGGAAGCTTCAATGGTCACAGGTTTGTTTAATCCGTGGGAGAGTGTCACAGCCATGCTGAAGAAAGTGATGTGGCAGGCTCTTAAAGACAGGTGCAAACTAACCCGAGAAAGTTTCAAGAGCCAGACTCTAGGAATATACTACAACCCCCTATGTGTTGCTTACGTAGGACTCGTGAAGATAAGATTAGAATGACAACTGCATGCACAGAGGCATTCAAACAATCATTTTTCCCATGCTCCATATGTGAATGGAATTGGAAGAAACCCTAATAACTGGTACAATGGGATGTACTCTCTACTATGCATTTCGCAGTGGTTTGCAGAGTGTATATGTATCTACAGATTAGCACTCAACACTTTTAAATCATGTAGTAACTTACCAAACTTAAAAAAAGAAATAGTATTATAATTTGTGTTAAACTTCATTGTCAATAGAGTCTTTCTTAATAAAAGTTTATTAACCCTTCCTTCCCACTCAGAAATTTGAGTTAACATTTGCCACAAATCGTAGGCAGTTTCCTTGTGCTTGGCGTACTCCAATAACTGTCTGAAATTCTTTTAATTATTTGTGACTTACATTTCTTATCATTTTTGTTAAGTTCTCCCAGAAGATCTCTTGCACAATGTCCAGCTCCTTGATCCTGTACACATTTCTGTGTAGGGCTTTTCCACAAAACTCTGTAATTCCAAACTTCCGGTTGCTAAAGTTTGTCATCAAACAGTGGTAGCGTGTACTTTTCCATCTCCCGGCACATCTTTGTGAATTGTGTACTGAACTCAACTGGCTTTTACGCCTTTATTTGTTGTACTACAATGCTTGACACCTCGGCCCATAACCTGTTGTTAATGATAGACATTATCAGGTATTTAGATTAGTAATATCAATTTATTATTTATCACAATTATGACCATGAAGATGAGGTACAGATAGAAGGAAACAAGCACATATAAAAAACAAAGAGAAAATAAGCAAAAAGCATAATCATTAAACTATCATTACTGCAACTTGGGTGCTATCTATTCATTATTGAAATGTGTTTTACTATCTCCAAAGAAATAAATGGGCAGCTAACATTTGCCCATAGGAAGGTGCATTGTTCACTGGAGGCGTGACATCTGCAACACTCGAATATATTTATGTACTTATGATGCAGCAATACATTTATAAAGATTTGATATAGTACTTTGGGCAATAGTGGAGTTACTTTTGTGATTTTGTGTTTCCTTGCTAAAGTTGTGGGATTCCACCATAGCAGTGCCTATCATTGTTATGCCCCGTTGTTACATTTCAGTCATCTGTACTGCTCTTGCTGTTTTATAACTCTGTTCAGTAACAGAATCTCTAGCCTCGGCTACAGTGTGCAAAACAAGAAGTGTCAGTGAGAGCTAACAGTTGAGGAATGCAAGAGTTTAGATTAGTGTGTGTTCCTGGTTTATAGGCCTAATCTGTCTCTGCAGTTGTAGCTAAGTGAAGGCAACAGTCACTAAGCAAGTTACTGTATTAATCGTATGCTAAACGGTATGACTGGTAGGTCTATAATCGCTGTTCCACTGTCAGCTCCATTCTGGTTTAGATAAACTTTATCTCTGCTGTGTCGTGTTATCCTCTCTTCAGAACAGCCTGAATCTTCTGGAGTGTGTGGATTACTATTTCTTATGGATTACACCCTACTCTGAAAGAAAAAGAAAAATTAATTTTACTGTACTTTGGGCACAGGTGACTTCTGTCAGTGCATCAGTCCTCCCTTCTCACAGCCTCTGATCTCGTTCCTGCTCTCGGCACACAACACACTCAGTTTTGTGTTTCAGTCTAGGTATGACTGTATAAACCTTAACTAGAACCTACATGCTAGAAAAGTGTCTAGAGTGCAAAAATGTGAGACATCGGAGCTTTTTTATGTATGCCTGTGCACCACAAATCTGTTATCTGTAAATGAGTAATTGCCTGTCTTTAGTTTTTGATGTGAAATTCTAGTAATGTAATTGGTTGCACATTTAGATAATAGACTAAGAAATAACCATCGTCACTCATGAGTGGAAGAATAAGCAATAAATCGAAACACCAGGTTGAAAAATCAACAATAAAAGAAAAAGGAACCGATGCTTGAGGTCACTGCATTTTCTATTGGAAGGGAGACACCACTTGATAGCAGATTCATATGTAGGACAAAAATCCCCATGGAATGAAAGCAGCTAAAGAGTCATATGTCAGAAGATTTATTCAGGTGCAATATTTCATACAGTTGTGGGCTATCAGTACTTCGCTATTATGTTTGGTCGATGTGGCCACGTGGCTCCACTGGAAAGATCACTTCGTGCATAGTTGTTTCGTCAGTTGATACAGAAAGCTCGCTAATCGTAGGTCACACATTATGTACCAAAAGTCAGATATTGATGATACACTGTTTTACAGTGGCTAAAGATCGTGCTATTTAAACATTGCTTTAGAAGTTACAGTGAACCTCTACCAGATGCTGTAAGCCTGATGGGCATTGTTTTAGACCACAATGAATGAACTCTCGCCACATTTGACATTTAGTATAGTATTGCTATTTTGAAAGCACCCCTACTAGTCAGAGTCTATAGATTCCGGTGTGGGGATGGGCTTATAGTTCACATGTTGTAATATGTCTTTTCTTGTGGGAACAAACTAGCAGCAATTTTTGCAGACATAATTTGTTCTCACTAAGTAGCACTGATTGTAAAAGAAGTACTGTATTGGTCTCTCACATAAGCCTCTAGACATTTTTGTCAGATAAATCAGTCCTGAGATTCTTAGATATTGTCTCCCATAACTATAAAATAACTTCCTTTTCCATTAAGCCCCTGACTGAGTGAACAAAAGTGTCAACTATCAATGATAACTTTAGGCACAATATCATCTATTGTTCAATGAAACATCCATTAAAAAATGATTAATATACTTCACTTTTTTTATACTGCTTGTGTGTTTTACATATGCAGTCAGTCAAATTTTATGGAATATTGTATTTGTTACCAAGAGGAGGACTAGGTATCAATTTTGTCCACGTTTTTACGTATAATTATTGTCCCTCAATGCCCTGAAACCATTGAAACAGATAAAGAGAAGCAGAAAATGCTACATATGTAAGATATACTAAGTATAGAACAGTTATCCTTTAACAACCTGGCTGACTTGTGTCAGTGCAACTAAATTATTCGTCATTTCTAAAACAGTGTTATATGCTACTAATTGTTCAAGTCTACATAAACCTTATGATTTGATGTTCATTTGTACAGTCAATGCAATGAAGAGAATTTTGCTTTGATACAGCATACTTTTCAGATATAGTGCACTTGTGTGCTTCTTATGAAAATGACTTAGTTTTGGGTAATAATTGTGAATTGAGCTGTCTAATGTGCAAAATCAACTGTGATGTGAGGTCACAGATATATTCAAGAGTTTAAGAATCAGTCTCAAATTATATAAAACATGTTCCTGCATCATTCCACATTTGTAGCCTCCATTATCCTCATCAATTGATTGTTTACTGAAACTAATTTCTCCAGAACAGTTTGCCAAATAATAACATGCTCTGTGTAGTAAACACTTACCACTGTTTAAATAATTCAATAGTTCTTGAACATTCTTGATATGTAACATTTACTCAACAGTTTATTTAATAGTTCTCATTTCCCTGCCTTAAATGACTACATAACCACACTCGAGGAAACTTTGTGCAGGATGTTTGCTCAGTCACAGCCTCCAACTCAAGTACTGCACTGCTTTTATTTGGTAAAAGTGGATGCCAAGTCCCTCACATGCATTTCTCTAAGCTCAGCTCCAACTTTTTACTATGGGAATATGTGAAGCATATTCTGTACTCAATATCAACAATAACAGTAATTGGGTTTTTTGAGTATAAATGCATCTTTCATAAACTGTTCTACAGAAATCTTAATAATAATTTCAGCAACAGACTTAAAATGTCACTAAAGCTTCATTAGTACTTAATGGCACTATTAGGTTTATATTTCAGTATACACAAGCATATGAAGGCTGATTAGCACCATTCACTACTACCAGATAGATCAACCTTTTTTTTCTGCAAAATGTTTTCATTGTACGCACATTATCAGTGGAACATTATTGTGCACATTCACTACGACACCCAAATCAACTCTCACTAAGGCACTGCTTTTGATTTTTAGCTGTAGGATGATCATGCCTCTACATCTGAATGAAATAATGAGGGGCGTAAATTTTTTAGCACAAATAGAACAGTTGACTGACAGCTTGAAAGCTTCTTTATTGAACAACAAAAACTGATTTTTCACACTCTTTACAAGACTTATAACATTTAATGCACAAATAATTGTACAAGTTGGATCTCGCCATCTCGTCGCTTTATAGGGTACCTAAGGGATGTCGCATTCTCAGAATGCTGTACAACAGTTCGAGCAAATAACATTAGTAGTTTTATTTCGATAAAGCAAATTGACAATATTTAACTTTGGAGTTACATCGGTGTCACAAGTAATGTGCAAACAGTAATGTTCACAGCTATAGACAAAGTTCCTGCAAGTTGACACACGTTACTGGTAACTAACAACGGTCTACAACTGTTCCTATACTGTCCATATACTGAGCCGAGGCTGGCAGGAGTGGTGCTTATATTGACTTCTTGCAGAGGGCGCTCCTGGCACGGCACGGTCCTTGTCGGCTGGCTACGTGCTGACATCGCCGCATCACCTTCTCTGATCTCGTGTTCTTGCTCTTCGTTCCGGCACTTGTGGTTATGCCAGGACAGTACACAGAAGAATTACATTACAGTACATAATTTTAACAAGACTGATGAAATGCAGACTCAGGCCAGAAGTATCAACATTACTTATTACAGTATTTCATAAACATAGTTTTTGCTTTATTTCTACACGAGACATTGCCTCGATTTTACCAGCTGCATCATTAAAATATGAAACATGGTAATACAAACATAAATGTTGTTTCTGACGTGTCTAACATCCTATAGTTTGGTGCAGGGAGTAATTCTGACAAAAAGATTTTCAGTTATCTTTTTTTATGTTAATACTTCATAATATTACTTAATATAAGTGTACATAATAGAGTGACTTGATAAATATGTTCCAGTTGGCATCTTAGCAACATTGGTTTGGGTCATAGGTGAATGGTATACTTTGAATTAACACAAATTTTAGTATGAAAGTTTTCTTGGAGAATGCCAGAAATTTCTTTTGAGTTGGCTTTTGTTGGGGTGAGGTGTTAAACCTTTATACTGCATCACCCACAGGTTGTCGGGAAAACGTCCCCTTAAAAAACTGGCACCAGGATGACTTACGGCATCTGCTTTACAATGCAACACATCATCTCGAGGACAACTTCAGGTTGTCAATTACAGCAGGTTGACGACAGCATCGGCTCGGTAATGGCAACGAGTTGTCGATAGCAAGGAAATGGCAATAGGAATGTGGGTCTGCACGTTGTTCGGGATCTCGCGATGGTGCTGGTGATGTACAAGGAACAGGTTATACGACAGGCATTAGTTTCACACCACAGTAAACAACAGCAGGATCTCGGAAGCATTTAAAGGTCCCATACATTCACATTACAGTCGTGTGGAAGCAACTTTCACACTGTGCGTCACTGACAAGTAAAAAGCTCAGTCAAACTCTGACTGTACACAAAAATTACTACAGCATGATGTAGAAGGTAACTGAAAGAAATACACAATGAGATGAACAGAAATGATGCTTTCACTCGAGGACAATAATTACACTAGTCTGCACAGTATCAGTCGACTGAAAACTAATATGTGACACTACCTGAAACTTTTACGCAGATTCCAAATCTGTTTTCAGTTTTTTGCTATCACGTACAGTTTTGCCACAACTTGACTTCAAAAATATATTGCTGTGCCAGTAGGTTATGCGTATTGTTGGAGGGAAATTTCTCAATACGGGCCTTTATACCTTTAGGTTGTTACACCTGTTGATTCTATTTGTTATCGTGTGACACTGAAAGTGTTGCTTATCTCAGAGACTTCAATTAATTACCAATGCTATATTTTGATTCTTCTGTATATTTAAGACAGTATTAAGAAAAAACTTTGCCCACTGTTGATAGTTACTACAATGTCAACACGCAAGTGTGTGGAGAGCCTATATATTTTCTGTTACATTTTTGAGAATTATGCAGTGGCCAAGCAGACTTTGTGTAAGAAGGTTACCATGCTTATTTGAAAATGAACCTTGGTGATCAGGATAAGGGATGGGCACCAGTGACAGTTTGCCACTGTTGTGTGGAGAGGTTAAGATTGTGGGCAAAGGGAAAGGAAACATGCATGCCATTTGTGATTCCAATGATGTGGAGGGAGCCTAAAAGTTACCTTAATGACTGTTGCTTTTGCTTAGTTAATGTTCAGTGCTGAAATTCGAAAAATAAGAGATAAAGTGTGTATCCAAACATTGATTTAGCCATTACGCCAGTTTGCACGCAGAGAAGATCTGATTCTTCCTCTTCCTCCAGCTGCTGTAGAGAACATGGCAGAAGATGATGAAGAAAATGAAGTTGGTGCAATTACCAAAGACGATAGTGATATCAACCAGCCTAAATGTGACTTTACTCCATAACTGTCCTCTCTAATCTCGTACGAGATTTGAAGTTGCATAAGGAATCAGCGAAACTACTCGGCTCCCGGTTAAAAAGCAAGAATCTTCTGGAACCAGGAATAAGTTACTCATGGTACAGATATAGAGAGAAAGAATTAGTTCATTTATTCTCATATAAAGAGTTAATGCACTTCTATGGCATTGATCATGATCCTACACAGCGGAAACTTTCTAGACTCGTCAATGAGGAGTCTGAAAGGCATGTTATTGCATAATGGAAACGTGTATGCATCCATTCTTGTGGCCCATTCAGTTCAAATGAAAGCGACATTTGAGAACACGAAGTTACTCTTAACAAGCATCCGTATGAGGAACACACTTAGCTTTGAAAAAATGACTTGCTTTCTATGCGAATGGGACAGTCGGGTAAGGCAAAGTCATTGGAGTGTGAAAATTTGGTCAGAGAGGAGAAATTTTGTGCCTGTAACTAAAAGTATCCTGCATGAACTGCTTGTAGAAAAAAAAGTCTTGCTTCCACCTCTAAAAGTAAAACTGGATTTGATGAAGTAATTTGTAAAGGCTCTACCACTGGATGGACAAGGCATCAAGTACCTTTCCAAGAAATTTCCCTTCACCACACAAGAAAAATTAAAAGCTGCAATTTTTTTTAGTCTTCTAATAAAGAAATTGATAAAGGACGAAGATTCTGAGAAGACAATGAAGAAAAGGGAGAAAGTTGCATGACTGTCTACTGATCAGTTACTGAGAACTTCCTACGGAATAATTCAATTCGATTCAATTTATTATCATCCATTTTATCATATACATGATATAGGAATTGTCATATAGAAAGAGGGAGAGAGAGAGCACGATTTATATTTTTAACAATTAAGGGAAATAACACTTTTTAAATTACGCTTTACATATTTTGTCTTCTTTTTACATGCAAGATGAAAATAATTACAAGGTGTATACAAAAAAAAAATCCATTAAGGGAAATAACATTTTCTTAGTTACAGTTTAACATTTTCTTAATTACACTTTACATATTTTGTCTGCTTTTTACATGCAAGCTGAAAAAAAGGAAGGTTTATACAAAAAAAATCAAAAGATGAGCACTATTTGTTTAGATAGCAAAGAAATTCATCAACATTATAGAAACTTTGACCTAATAGTAGTCTCTTTAATTATTTTTTAAATATGTGTAAATTTTGTATACTTTTTATTTCTTTTGGTAAGGCAATGGACATTATTTTGGCTAGATACATCACACTATTTTGGTACAGGGCTTTTGAATGTATGGAAATCGTGCCTGTTTCTGGTTTGACAGTTGTGTTCTTCTCTGTTTAGAGAAGAGAATCCTTGATTTGACTTGAGGAAGCACACTGATTCACAGATGAATAAACTAGGGAGGGTCAAAATTTTCAACTCCTTAAAGAGTCCTCCAGATGGATCTCTACAGGAAACACCCTTCAGAATATGAATATCTCTCTTTTTGAGCTTAAAACAACATTCTGTGAAATCTGTATTCCCCCAAAATATAATACCATATCTTAGAGTACTATGTATGTAAGAGTAGTAGGCACATAGTACTGTTTCGAAATTGATGTTTTCTTAATATATAACAGTATTTACTAAGTTTTTTATTCAATAGTTCAACACGTTTTTCCCATCTTAAGTTACTGTCTAGCCATACACATAAAAAATTTGTAAAAGAAGTTTGTTCTATTAGACCATCCCCAATCTTTACTCTTATGTTACTTTTTACTTTCTTCCTTATGTGCCTAAAATTCATCCAAGTGTTTTTTTGTCATTTACAATTAAGTAATTGTCCTTGAACCATTCAGCTGCCTCATTCATTGTTGAAGTTATTTTTTCTTATAGGTCAGCTTCACTAACTCCCTTGATAAAAAGGCTCATATCGTCTGCAAAAAGTACTTATTCTTGTTAGTGTGTTGGGAAAATCATTAATAAAACTAAGGAGAGCAGAGGCCTAGAACTGAGCCATGGGGTACACCAAGTTGACTTTCTGGTATGATGAGTAATATTTTGTGCCATTATGTATTATTTCAACACTTCGATATCTGTTGCACAGATACAATTGAAACCAGCTGTTTGTTTTTCCACAGACTCCATAGCAATACAGTTTCTCTAGTAAAATATCATGGCTGATGAGGTCAAATATCTTGGATCGATCTAAAAATATTCCACAGTTTAAGTCCTCATTATCCGTTGCAGTTAAACCTGTTCCAAGAAGTGATCTACAGCTGTTTCTGTAGGCCTGTTTCCTGAACCCAATTTGTGTATTGGTTAAAATTATGCATTTGTTTGTGGCTGAGTGGTTCTAGGCGCTACAGTCTGGAACTGCGCGACCGCAATCGTCACAGGTTTGAATCCTGCCTTGGGCATGGATGTGTGTGATGTCCTTAGGTTAGTTAGGTTTAACTAGTTCTAAGTTCTAGGGGACTGATGACCTTAGAAGTTAAGTCCCACATTGCTCAGAGCCATTTGAACCATTTTTTATGCATTTGTTTAGGAAACTGAAGAGTCTCTTATGCATAATCCTTTCAATAACTTTAGCAAAACCTGACAGTTGTGACAATTGTCTATAATTTGTATAGTATATGGACAGTCTTTTCTATAAAGTGGCTTTATTATTGATTTTTTAAGTGCAGAAGGGAATTCACCAGTTTTAAATGATGTGTTAATAATGTCAACTAATTCAGTTATTGTTTCGTTTGCACTATGTTTTATGAGCGTATCAGGAATACCATCACATCCACAGGACATTTTATTTTTCAGCTTATGAATTGCATTTCTTACTTCTGAAAGCATAACTGGGTACAAAAACATTGTCTTTTCATTTGTGGGAACTTTTGACTTACCACCTTTTGAGTTCCCCAGGTTCTTAATAAGATTTTGAGCAGTGTTAATGTAGAATTCATTGAACATATTGGCACCACACAGAGGGTTTTCAACAACATTTCCTCCTTTTTTATAATAATATTGTCACTTTGGATTTATCGATGTTATGGTTTATGACCTTCCAAACTGATTTGGTTTTATTGCTGCCTTTTCTGACAATTAAATCATTGTTCAGTTATTTTGCTGCATGAATAACTTTTCTGTAACATCTAAGATATGGCTTTAGTGCTGCATTACACTTTGAATGCCAACCCAGATCTCTAAGAGTACTTGCAGATTTCTTAATTCCTGCAGTTAACCGTGAAATAGATTTGAGAGAGATTTTTAATTTTATAATGGGGAAAACGACATCAAAGCAGTATATATTATCAGAGAAAAATTACTCATATTTAGAATTTACAGCTTTGTTTGGGTCTCTCTCCCATTCGACACTATGCACCGTGCTATGAAAATTCCTGACTACTTTCTTGTTTCTTCTACTATCTTGTTTCTATATAGTTTCCACTGCCATGTTTTTTTCTAACCGTATTTTTTAGTAAGAGCTTGATTAACATGTGCTCAGAGCAACTGGTATCTGTTAGTTCAACCTCATAACTACAGGTCTCTTTGTTAATAAACACCTGATCAATTGTTGTCTCACATTCCTCTCCATGCTTGGTGACATCAGTGACTGTGACTTCTAAATTATATGAGGTGAAGAGATTTAGCAACTGATCCATGTGTGCATTATTATTACTCCTAAAATTGATGTTGAAATCACCCAGTACAACTGTTGATTTTGACCTAAGTCTTAATTCATTCATTAGATCCTCAAGATTTTTTTAAAAAATAAAGGAATATTCCCAGAAAGTGGCCTATATATACAAACAATTGCCAAACCACAATCAGTCAGTTCACAGACACAGTATTCAAATTATTTTTCTATACACTTCACATTGCTTAACTTTACTTCTTTAGAATTAAGATTGTCTCTAACATAAATACATACACCTGCACATCTGTGCTTTTCTCTGCAAAAACTGCTTTTATTTATTTATTTCATGCTCTGTAGATCGTGGAAGCGAGTGAAACGCAAGGATATGGAATGTGTCAAATTGTACATAGTTCAAGCATAACTTGTATAAATACATACAATAAAGATATGATGTAAATAAAATCAATAGACAACAGCACAATCAGTAAACAGAAAATTGTTTTTCACATATTAAGGATAAGTAATATATATATGATACAGCATGTATTTGATTGTACACACCTGCAACAAAAAGATACAACTAAACAACAGCACATCCAACTAACAGAAAGTTTTTGTTTCACATGTTAAGGATGAGTAATATATACAGGAATCAAGATAAGTTCACTATTCCAAAGGAAATACAGAAATACCAATAAACAATTTTCATATGCCTATTCAAAACAAAATTAATTACACTATTTATACAATGCTAGCAAGTTTAATGATTATATACATTTTCTTTCACATATTCATCAATTGTAAAAAAAAGATTTCTCTATCAGGTACATCTTGAGAGTTTGTTTGAATGCTGGCAATCTGTTGTTAAGGCATTTGATGTGTGGTGAGAGAGCATTAAACAGCTTAATACTGGAGTAGTAAGCTCCTTTTTGAACCATAGTGAGACTTTTCAATTCAATGTGCAGACTGTTTTTGGTCCTTGTGTTATAGTCATGGAATTATGATTTTATATTTGGAAAGGGCTGCTGCACATATTTGAGAGTTTTGTAACCAGTGTTCACTGACACATTCAACAGATACTTGGTTAAAACTGTCAGTTAACAAGTCTTCAAGTTCACCCAACTTCTTACGTAAACCTCGTACATTTTGATATAGGACTCAAAACGCAAAGTCAAATAAATTATTATTTATCTTAACGCTGCTTTCTTGAGGCTCTCTGACACCAAAAAATTTCTTGAGTTGTTTTGGCTGTTTCACACTTCTTCTAATTTGTAGCTCAGAAATTATTGCTGCCACTGCTGTCGGTTCTGACGAAGTGGTTCCTGAAGCTGGTTGTGGTGTTGGCTGGGCTTCTGCTGTTACTGGACTGCATACTGCTGCTGATGTTGGAGTACCCACTATAGCAATGGTCTCTTCATTCTTCTTTTTATCTAGCAATTGTGCCATTTTATGTCCGAGTAGTGACTTTCCACTTGCATACAAATGCGAACCATGTTTAGTAAAGTCTTCTCTCTGCAAACAATGATCCTAATTACAGGGCCAGTGTTGAAAAAAAGTTCCAAAATTTCAAGAAGACGGTTTGTTAAATGAGTGTGGAAGTTCGCTTTATACACTCACATATTGACTACTTTCTGGAAATCTGGCACATTATATTAAAGAGCGGAGTGAAAGTTTTCACCGAGACATTAAGAGGAGATACCGGCAGCGCAGCACGACTGCTGTCAGAAGTCGGAGAGGGACAGTCACCGTATACGAGGATATACGAGGAAGTCGAAGAAGAGAAATTTTAAAAATTTATAGAACACTGTTGACTTGTATCTGTACAAGGTAATCACGAAACAAATTAGGAGATTTCTGAGGAGTATTTTTTAAATGTATTTAATTTTTTAAACGTGTTTTGATTAAAAACAAACTTCGTGTGAAATTGTATTAGAATATATTTGTGGGCTCAGAAGTGAAAATCGTCAAAATGTTACATCTTATTTTGTGTATAAACCTGACATGACAGACAAAAACGGTAGTTATTTCTAGAATCGGCATAAAAAATTGATTCGAGAACATCTACTTTCAACAATTCGTCTGACAAAAAGTTTTGAAATGCAGACTAGTGTTATACTAAAGTCACCGCGATTTATGATGGTTGCCTGGATATTACAAAAAGCAGGATATGGTTCTTAATAGAGTTTGTGATCGTTGGTCACAAGATTGGTAAGGAGTTTTCTTGTGATGGGGCGTTCCATTACTCCAGAAGTGCAGCTGACAACAGCCGGGTGGTCATCGGCACACGTGGACGTGCAGTAATACGAGGGCAAGTCAAAATTTATCTAACTTTTCATTCTACCATTTATTAACGTGAAGCATATACAATGTACATCATTTTTCTATTCAATCTCCCTCCTTCTCAATGCACTTGGCCCAGTGGTCAACGAGCTTACTTACTCCTTCCAAATTATTGGTCTGCAGTCGGTCATGAAGCAACTTTTGCTCCGCATTTTGTACATCCACATCTGAGGCGAGTCAGCAACCGTGCGAAACGTACTCGAGTGGCCCAAACGACTGAAAGTCACTCGGAGTGAGGTCTGGGCTGCAGGGAGGGTGTTCCAGTACCTCAAATTTTGTCCTGTTGACGGTTTCAGTAGTGTGACGGGCTGTGTGTGGCCGTGCATTGTCGTGCGACGACGACACCTTCTGTGACAGCAAACCCCAGCATTTGGTGTGAATTGCTGGCTTCGGCTTCTTTTCTGACACTTCACTATACCCCGCACTGTCGACAGTCATTGCCTTTTCCGTGAACTCTGTCAGTATGGGCCACCATGAGTCCCAAACCCCGGTTAACGTAACTGTAGTAACCAAAACCAACCGCGGGAATGCCTTGGGCTGCGGATCGGAGTCGCCAGGGGGGGAAGCCGCCGGCGGTGGAGCACTCACCACTGGGTAAACACAAGGACGAGTCGGACGACAGACCAATGACAACCGGCAACAACCGACAACGACCGACTATGACCGACACAAGAAGCAAGAGATAAACAACGGAGGCTTGTAGAAACCACAACACCAAACACCAACAGTAAATCCACTCAAAACCAGAGCCAGGCAAATGTCAACAACGAGCAACGACCAGAACGCAGTACCGCCGAGATAGAGACGCAACCCAGAGCGAGTACCAAACTGACTGGACTAGTGCAGAGCGGGTCCCTATATACGAAACCGGAGGGAGCGGCTATTGGCCGTGGTCTGCACGTGGTGTAGCGGTGGCGCCCTCGCTGTGCGAGAGCCACTGCGCGGAAGCGCCGCCGCGGATGTGGAGCCCACTATAGGCTGACCACGTCCATTTGTTCTGGCGCATGTTCAACTTCCGCAGTGGGCGGTACTAGAGTAACCTTTCCTGCGGATGGCCCCATCTCGAATTTTTTTCCTCAGTGGCAATCCAGGGTGTTTCCACAACATACTCTGGCTCTTTGACTCGGGCTCATAGTGATGCACCCACGTTTCACCTCCGGTGACAGTTCTGCTCGAACGTGCATCACCTCTGTTGTTGAAGCGAGCGAGTAAGCGTCGACAGAGCCTAACACGGGTGAGCTTACGGTCGTCGGTAAGCTTTCTCGGTACCTACGGTGCACAGATGTTACAGAAACCGAGCTAGTCGTGAATGACGTGATGGGCGTAGCCGAGGTTGACGTTCAAAGCGGATGCTACCTCATCGATAGTGATTTGCCAGAACAGTCTCTCGAGCTTGCCGAATGTCGTCACCTGTAGAGGAGGTCGACGGCTTTGCCGCTCCCTCTTCAGACGTTACACTTGTTCGACCACTTTTAAACTTCTCGATCCACAAAAACACAGTTTTACGTGATAGTGCACTTCTCCCATATTGCGATGGTAGTCTGTGATGAGTATCTGGCCCTTTGACACCCTCTGACCAGAGGAATCGGATCTCTGCCTGTTGTCCCTCTTTGGTGCACACTTCTAATGGAGACCCCATGCTGTATCTGTAACAGAAGGAAGAACCGTGGTGGAAATAAGATCAAACTATCGCAGCATTACCACAACAGTATAACAATGACATGTGTGAGGACATAAAATAATGTGTGCAATGTAACAAACGTTGTGGCAAAAGTGTAGGTAATTTTTTAGTTTCCCTCATACATTTCCCCAACACATCCTCAATGCAGTTAAAGTTAAGGGAATGGGCAGAGCAGGCCGTGCCATTTGGCAAATATCCACTCTTTCCGAAAGCTCCTGCTCCTGCGCTGTTCGTTGCAACTGCACATTGTCATCTGTAAAAATGAAGTCGGAGGTGATTACACTCCTGAAATGACAAACTTTGGGAAGGAATAGAGTGTCACAGTGACGACTGGTGAATATACTGTGTTCAAAGATTTGGAGGCAGTAAGCCCATGCTTATGATGGTCCAAGTAGAGAGGATATAAAATGTAGACTGTCAATGGCAAGGAAGGCGTTTCTAAAGAACAGAAATTTGTTAACATCGAATATCAATTTAAGTGCCAGCAAGTCTTTTTTGAAAGTATTTGCATGGAGTGTAGCCATCTATGGAAGTGAAACACGGACAATAAATAGTTTAGACAAAACGTGGTGCTACAGAGGAATGCTGAAGATTAGATGGGTAGATCACATAACTAATGAGGACATACTGAATAGAATTGGGGAGGAGTTTGTGGCACAACTTGACTAGAAAAAGGGATCGGTTGGTAGGACACATTCTGAGGCATCAAGGGATCACCAATTTAGTATTGGAGGGCAGCGTGGAGGGTAAAAATTGTAGAGGGAGACCAAGAGATGAATACACTAAGCACTAATGCATCACTAACTCTAGGTATTTTCCCAGACAGGTTAAAATATGCCATTGCCAGGCTTCTCTACAAAAAGGGGACACCACAGATGTCAATAATTATTGGCCAGTATCCTTGCTTACAACATTTTCATAAATCTTCAAGAAAGTAATGTACTCAAGAGCAGTTAGCCATCTCAACAGTGATGGGATACTTAGTAAATCACAGTTCAGACTTCAAAAATGCTGTTCCACTGAGACAGCAATATACAATTTCACTGTCCACATAACACGGTCTTTAAACAGTAAAATGTCACCAATAGGAATTATCTGTGACTTGTCCAAAGCATTTTATTGTGTGAACCAAGACATTATGTTACAGAAATTACAATTCTATGGTATAAATGGAATAGTGTATGAGTGGTTTAACTCATACCTACAGAACGGGAAGCAAAAAGTTTCCTTATATGGGTCAAGTGATTTAACTAACTTTGCCACTTCATGTAACTGGGGTTCCACAGGGTTCAATCATGGGCCCTCTTCTGTTCTTGATATATGTGAACAACCTTCCTTCCTACCGGTATCTGAAACAGGAAACTGAAGTGACACTGTTTGCTGATGATGCAAGCATCATTATTAATCTGGTAAAAGAAACTCCAATTGAAAATGATACAAATAAGGTCTTTGAAAAAGTCATTAATTGGTTTTCTGCAAATGGGCTTGCTCTAAACTTTGAAAAAGCCCAGTCCAATTTTCTGCTGCAAAAGGTACAGTTCCTTCAATAAATATAACGACAGAAGTCAGTAGGCAGGGTACAACATACTAAGTTTTTCGGGGTACATACAGATTAGAATCTTAATTGGAGAATTCATGTTTTGGATCTTCTAAAGTGACTAGGGCCAGCAACTTTTGCAATCAGAATAATTGCCAATTTTGAGGATATAGAAATTAGTAAGCCAACATACTTAGCATGCTTTCACTCTCTGATGTCATACAGAATAATATTTTAGGGTAACTCAACATTTAGACAAAAAGTATTCACTGCTGAAAAGAAAGTGGTTAGAATAATGTGTGGGGGTCATAGTCGCACATCTTGTAGGAATCTTTTTAAAAGATTGGGAATTCTTACAACAGCCTCACAGTACATTTACTCACTAATGAAATTTGCTCTCAACAACATGGACCAGTTTAAAAACAACAGTGACATTCATGATTATAATACCAGAAAAAAGAAAGACTTACACTATCCTTTACTGAACCTATCTTTGGCACAGGAAGGGGTAAAATATGCTGCAATAAAAATTTTCGACAAATTACCAGATGAAATAAAATGTCTGATAGACAGCAGTAATAGCTTCAAAAATAAATTGAAATCATATCTCCTTGGCAACTCCTTCTATACCATAGATGAATCTTGAATAGGAATAAGTAAATCTATAAATATAGTATATGCATTTTGTGTCATTTAAGGGAATGGGGTAAATAATAGAAATATTAATCTTTAACTCTGTATTGTAATACATATATATTAAAAAAATCTTGTTTCATATGTGCATTTCTTGTGCACTTGACACATTCCACATCATAACAGCTACTGTACTGTGTGTCTGATCAATGGAACATGCCATCAACCAACTAACTAACTAGCAGATTCAGAAGGATGTAGGTTGCAGTAGGTACTGGGTGATGAAGAAGCTTGCACAGGATAGAGTAGCATCGAGAGCTGCATCAAACCAGTCTCTGGACTGAATACCACAACAACAACAAGCCGATGCAACATTGTGTCACCCCTACCCCTCCTAACCCCAAGCCGTAATACCTAGTGCACCAAAACAATCAGCTTCGACAGTGTTCTCGGGCACATTAAATGTTCTCACCTCTCGCCATAGGGGGCCACACACAGTGCACCCAGGAACATTGTCGAACATGATCATTTTGGTATGCCAGGTGTTACGGTGTGGGGAGAAATAATGTTGCACGGGCGTACTGACTCCTAATCTTTGAACACCACCAGTCAACAGCCTTGTAGCAGGCTACTTCCCGATATTTTTCTTTTGAGTAGTGCCTTTGGCCTCGACTTCATTTCTGTGGATGACAATGCGGAACTTCACACACCTGCACTGGTAAGGAACTCTCAGTACGAGAAGATATACGGCGAATGGGGTGGACTGCCAATTCCTCTGCCTCAACTCCAGTAATACCGAGGCATTTTCCATAATGGACATTACCGAGGGGAGGAGGGATACTTTATGCCACCCTTAAAAACACAAATACAAAACTTAATTAATTGTTGTTGAATTGTATTAGCTACATACTTTTTAAAGACACACTGGTGTGTAAGTTGGGTCAAGAACCTGAAAATACTTATTAGCACACTCTTAGCAATATCAATGTAGTTTCAATAATATGTTCTACCAATTTACTGAAAAACTGCCAAAAATAATTTAAAAATTCACATTTGGTTCATTGTTGACTTTTACTCAACGTAATGTGTAAGGCCCTGAACCTAGAAATATTGAATATAATATTCATCAGGAAAGTGACATGTACTACTGAGATTTAAACTTTTGGGTTAAGTGTAATTGAGGAATTTAAAACGTACTTGGAATCTGGAAGAAAATTCAACAATATTTTTTTTCAAAAATTTAAAATATAAAGTAATTGACTAGATTACAATATTTTCAAAAGGTGGGTGTAAAGTATCAAGGGTTAATTCTCATTTAGCATGTCATATACTGCAGCACATCCACACATAACGAGGACCATCCTGCCACTGTCAACTGTGCCCGTAGAAGAATGGAACGCCGTACGACAAGAACTCCTTACCGAGCTCGTGGCCCGCCTGGAAGCACATCACAGAGCACACGTTGCCGTCTGTGCTGACCACACATCCTGTTGAGAGATATGTCCAGTCTTTTGTAATATCCAGACTTCTGATTGAAGCTCTAAACATACAAGTGTCAATTATGATAATTTATCGGTCACTTAACAATTTTGTGAAATCGCCTTAACCGAGAAAAGACATTTAATCCTGGATTAAAATCAGCATAACTGCACCTCACAACTGGAAAAACGCTTTTCAGTCTAATGGGAACAGGTGTTTCATTCTTCAACCTAACAAATATTCCTGAATCATGATTTACTTTTGTGTGTGTGTGTGTGTGTGTGTGTGTGTGTGTGTGTGTGTGTGTGTGTCCACCCCCGCCCCCTCTGCCCTCACTTCCACAGAATATTGGCTGAGTCGATGATGACGTGACAGACAAATCTGTCGCATCTCCTGAGGTCTAGGTTAGATTGATGGGTGGCAATTTGGTTACAAGTCTGTGAATGTTATATAAGTAGCACAATCCGATTTCGAAGTTTCCTACTGCAAAAGTACAAACCGATACAAATACAACAAAACATACTGTAAATATGTTATCTTACTTGCCGGAGACTCCAACTCCGGTTTTGTTACTATTTCTTTTCCATACACATTTCCCAGATGGGATCATCATTCCTGCCATTTCGAGCACATGTAAGCTTCACACTCTGTACTTATTAAAAAAAATCGGATGTGTGGTAAGCATTTTCATAAAGCAAACCAACAGTGTTCGTATTAATCTTTGCACGATAAACACGACAGTTTAACAAAGGAATGGTATACGTGCTAGGCATATTATTAAAGAAACCAATACATTATTGCTGTACGTAGTCACACAACATTACAGTACATCATATTATGTTCAATACTTTCCTTACCTGTCTAGACCAGTGAGTTTTCATATGTGCGTGTCGAGAAAATCCACAGATTTGTCACAAATGTGACAGTTTTATCTGCCTTGCTGTTACCGTAGAAAATGCACATATGTTTCCATATGTTATCCCTGTGGGCAAAACTCTTCCCACTACAGGGTGGAGAAAAATTGTGTCACTAAATTTTAACTCTTTAGCCAGTAGGAACCAAAATTACTAATGTTGTGTACGTCAACAATGCACCACTTTTAAACTGCAGGAACTCGGTGCTACACACTCCGATTGGCCACAGGATTGCACTCTCACCATTTGTCGGTTGACAGACAACGCTGCTGGTGTCAGTTCACACATACAAACATCCCTCAGCCCGTCACTGCCCAAATGTGATACGCACACGTGTCGAGTAGGTCTTGCTGTTTGTCAGCACCTCACGTCGGAGGCATACACACGTAAGCTCCGCTTCGGAGCACACACGTCACCTGCGATTTAGTCGTACAGTAAGCACGGTGGCACAGTATTTGTTTGAAGAATGATGAGATATGGTTTTTGTTTATGGACAAGCCGACACTAGTGCACACAAAGTTCGACAGTTGTATGAGGAATGGTACCTGGCAAGTCTCCACTCACACCTGCAAACATTTACAGCGTTCACCAACGACTTGGTGAAACAGGCTGGAAGACCTCGAACATGACGGGATACTGCATTTGAAGAGACTGTTCTCGAGCACTTCGAGGAAGCACCTACGACAAGTCCTCGAGTGGTTGGACACGATGTGGGGTCACTCATCGGTTAGTCTGAGAGGTTTTGAGGGATGACAGCCAGCATCCATTTAATTTCCACCCTGTCTGAGACCTAAGTACTGTGGTGAACTGTGAACACAGGTTTGGGTTTTGCCGGTGGTTTCTGCAACGTGTTGCACGAGACCCCGACTTACTCGCCATGGTGTCATTTACCGACGTGTTCACCTTCCATCGGGACGGCCTTTACAACACTCGAAATATTCATTACTGGGCAATGGGAAATCCTCATGTCATATATGTCCACAGACACCAGGAACAATTTTTGCTCAACATTTGAGCAGGCGCTGTCGGTGACCAATCTGATTGGGCCAGTCCGTCTGCCTCCTCGACTTATTGGGGCGAATTACCTTCACCTTTTGGAAGAATCTCTATACGGCCTGCTGGAAGATGTTCCCCTGGACATACGGCTACATCTGTGGTTGCAGCCAATGGGGCGCCCACACATAACAGTCGTACTGTATATTTAAATGAACTCTTCAGCGGTGGGGCAGTTGGCACGGGTGCTTGCAGGACGTGGCCCCGGCGATCACCAGACCTCACGCCACCAGACTTTTTCCTGTGGGGATTTTTCGAGGTTATAGTTCACCCACACGGACGCTGACCGTGTAGAATAGAAGAGGAATTAATGGATCACATTCAACATGCCCCCAATCACATCAGGGCAATGCCAAGAATCTTTGAAAGAATTTGCCAAAACACCGTTCGATGATACTGAGCTCGTGTCGCGTCAGAGGGTCACCAGTTCGAGCACCTGCTTTAAGTAAACAGTGCCCTAGCTGCAAAAAAGGCAATTTTCAGGACTGACACAATCTGTAAAAGACTTGCTGTATGTGAACTAACAGCTGTCGATGGGATTGTTCCCGGCACATCTTATTGTGAAACTGTAACGGATATGGCGCGACCCTGGCGGATTCGCCCCCGGGCCTCCAGAGTGGAAGGCTGCCTCACTACTGACGAGTGAGCAAATGCCTCGGATACATCGTGCTCTCCAGCAGGCAAAGCATTCGTGGTCACGTTTTGTCCAGAACATCTGGAAACAGGACAATACCGTGGTCAATCGGA
The DNA here is from genome assembly GCF_023864345.2 of Schistocerca serialis cubense. Lineage (NCBI taxonomy): Eukaryota > Metazoa > Arthropoda > Insecta > Orthoptera > Acrididae > Schistocerca > Schistocerca serialis. Next base: position 39,624,464 of record NC_064648.1, on the reverse strand, counting down.
GCGTGTGGCGTCAAGTTTCCGTAGTTTAAAAATGGTGCGTTGTCGACCTAAACAACATTAGTAATTTTGTTTCCTACTGGCATCAGCTATCCAGGGTTAAAATTTCATGACACACCTTATCTCCACCCTGTATAGTTGGAGCCACAAATGATTGCAGCCGAATTTAGGCTTGTTCCACACACCTAAAGCTGGGTTTCACTAGCAAGTCGCTTGCAGAAGTTATTGCTGCAAGTTATTGCCAGCCACTTGCAGCTGTGTTTACACAGCAGCACAAGAACTAAGCAAGATTCTTCCACAAGTTCTTTGGCAAGAAACTTGCGTCAACAACTTGCTGATACTGTTTACATATGCTTTCAGTACCACTACAAGTGACAGCCGAAATGTAAAATGACAAGTAGGCGGGTGAGATATGCTGCAGCTCTTCTAATTGTAATGAAAAACGTGAAAAAGAAATGCCTATGCTAACCTTTTGCAAGAACTTAGTATCGAGAGCATGGATACTTCTGAAAACTTTTGCAGAACGTCCTCAAACGATCTAGAGTATTTATTGACGTTAATAGCGCCCGTCATATCAAAACGAGACAAACTTCCGTACTGTCATTTCAGCAAAGTAACGTTTGCTAGTTATTCTACAATTTATAGCTACACGTGAGCTACGAATAAAATAGGCATTTCCTTTATTCATGTGAAACATACAACCAAAAAACGTTTGAATTTTGAAATCTTTTCTTTGTAGGAGACTCGTACAAGTCCCTAATGTACTTGTTTCATATTCCTGTCAGCACGGTTTCTCTGATCGTATCCGATGTATGTAGAGCCATTTTTAATGTCTTGAAAAGGGAATATTTGAAGGTATGTGAAAACACAACAATGAAATTAAATTTTTATTTAAATAAACTGCATTTTACAGAATGATATGCTTATAAAAATGTTTTTTTTCTAATGTTCATAAAATGGAAAGTGACAAGCTAATTAAATAGAACATGTAATAATTACACATCATCTTTTTCTAGACTCCTAAAACAGCAAGTGAGTGGATGCATGTGACAAAGGGGTCGTGTCTTCAAGTTACGCTACTTTCTCTGTACTTCTTTCACAGATGTGTCGAATATCGACGAGATTTCATTTAATGCGCTCATCTACTTCACTCTAGCCTTAAAGTCTCGGTTATGCACGTTCCATATTTCAGGGTAGCTCTCCACGGCTTCAATAAAATGTTCTGTATCCTGCTTCATCCGTTGCCGTTTCTCCTCCATTACTGAAATTTGTTGGCATATAATACGTAAGATGGTTGCATATATTAAGTCACAACATTAAGTAAAATGTTAAATATGAATGTTATGCAGATGACATACTTACTATAACTTGCGCTTCCTACTTGCAGGAAATAGAAATAAATCCTAAAAGCTACAAGTTACTTGCACATACTTCTCGCGTGGTGTTCACACTGGAAGCGGAAAATGTGCAGCAAGTCCCTTCTGCAATAAATTGCTACGGTCGCAAGTCGACTTGGCGATACGTTTACACTTGCAAATCGCACGGCAAGTTCCTCCGCGCAAGTAAATTGCTGCAGTAACTTGCTAGTGTAAACCGAGCATAAGTCACGCATTCTCCGGCAGCTGACGAGTGTTCGGCAGTATTCTGAGCGCTCTGCTGCGAATGTTACATGCAGTGCGAGCATTGTACACAATTGTAGCGAGTTATTTAGTGAATTTTTATTCCATTCGTTGTGAGTTGTCAGGACTGGTCGTGGTGCTAAGTGAAATTTTGACCAAGCAATCGAGAGACATAATTTGCTTTCACCAGTTGCAAAGCACCTGTGGGTGAGCACCGTAAGTGCTGCCCGTAACCAGCAGCAATGCAGTCCCTGTCAACTTGTGCGAACCACCATCATTAGTGGATCGGACTGTAACATCCCAGGCCGCGACACATTTGACCCGTAGCTAAACCACGTGGATCGAGCCTGTATAACGTGTACAAAACACTCGTCGTATTTGAAAATTGAGCATTTTTGTAGGCTGATGTAATCTCTATCGTCATTGACTGACTGTGACGTGGAGCAAATATTTTTGGAATGTAAAGTATTTTAGGTTGAGGAAATAAGCACCCGTACTCCAAACTTATATGCTATGACTAAACTAAGTACCACATGGGACTTTTTCTGCATTTTGTGTCGGTAATCGAGCTTATCTAGGCTAGACGCATCTTGTTTTCATCTTCACTGAAGCACACCTGATCAAAATAAGATTTTATTAAACAGTAGCAGCCGCTGTGTAAGAGATTAGATTAATACTTGTTCCATAGATCTTGAATACGACACTTCGTAATGATGTGGAACGTGTCAGGTTAATAAAAGATGTCTGTACAGGATATTACATTACACAAAATATTGCATGACACTAATGTTTAAGTTTTTTTCCCCTTAATTTATATCTAAAACTTCAGCCAATGAGTAGAAGGAGTTGTCATCCAGAAATTCTTTTAATTTATTTTTAAATGTTAGTTGGCTATCTGTCAGGCTTTTGATGTTGTTTGGTAGGTGACCAAAGACTTTTGTGGCAGCATAATTTACCCCTTTCTGTGCCAAAGTCAGATTTAACCCTGCATAGTGAAGATCATCCTTTCTCCTGGTGTTATACCTATGCACACTGCTATTACTTTTGAACTGGGTTGGATTATTAACAACAAATTTCATAAGTGAATATATATACTGTGAGGTTACTGTCAGGATCCCTAGATCCTTAAATAGAAGTCTGCAGGATGACTGTGGGTGGGCTCCAGCAATTATTCTGATTACACGTTTTTGAGCAATGAATGCTTTTCTACTCAACGATGAATTACCCCAGAATATGATGCCATACGAAAGCAGTGAATGAAAGTAGGTATAGTAAGCTAATTTATTGAGAACGTGAACATCCTTACTTTCAACACCTTGTGGATTTACTGTTTTTTTTTTTTTTTATCCTGTTAAATGTAATGCAGGCGCAGCAGTCTGAAAGATACAGCACTTAAATCTGCTGCCTCACTAGACTCTGTGAGCACACCTTCAGTTGCGCATGTTTTAAGCAGCTTTTGCGCACGTGCAGTTCACGTGATGTAACTGCCTTACGGGCCAAATACATATGGATTTGATAAAAACATGCACGGTTCCTGTTGTGCACAGCTAGCTGTTACCACTCAACTAGAAGTTTACATCAGTGCCACCAGGTGGTAACACACTGCGGCAAACTTTTGTCCCCGTTCACTCGTCATAAATCCTCTAGATGATAGCACACTCCCTAAATACGCTAATTAACTCTCTATATACTGCAGTAAAATTAGATCGGACATCAGTATATGTTAAAATTGTACTTGCAGTAAACCTATTTTGTGGGTTTATGAATGAGTTATAGTACATTAAGTTACGAATTTTATAATACATTAATTCATTCATTCATTCTTTATCGATCCACTGAATCATTTTGTGTACAGAGAGTACTACGCAATATGGGACAAGTTATGAAAGTAGTTAAACATTTAAAAAATACATAACACCAAATTAAATACATATAGACTTACACAATTGTATGATAGTTATAGATTTGTCGTACACTCTGTTGTTACACATCCATGACAATGCTCGCCCACACACTGCTGGCACAACCCGATGGCTCCTCGAACAATTTCAGTGGGACATTTCCGATCTTCCGCCGTACAGTCCTGACCTGGCAGGACACCACATTTTACGGTTTGCATATCAGAACATGAGACTGTGGATTTTCCTGAAGGGGTGGCCTCCCATAACTGCACAAACTCTTTTCTGTTTAGTAGGTAGCTTGCAAACCAATCATAGGCATTGCCCTGCATGCCATAATTATATAGTTTTTGTAATACACCCTTCAAGAAAAGTTTTGCATCACCTCGGTTCCGAGAGTTCCAGAACCTCTACAGAAAATTGGAATAGAGGTCAACATAAACATCATTTCCACCCTGTTTATTGCTCATGAAAACCATACATTGCATATTGTACCACCATACAGCGAGACCTTTAGAGGTGGTGGTCCAGATTGCTGTACACACCGGTACCTCTAATACCCAGTAGCACATCCTCTTGTATTGATGCATGCCTGTATTCATCGAGGCATACTATCCACAAGTTCATCAAGGCACTGTCAGTCCAGATTGTCCCACTCCTCAACGGCGATTGGACACAGAACCCTCAGAGGGGTTAGTGGGTCACGTTGTCCATAAACTGCCCTTTTCAACCTATCCCTGGTGTGTTCCATAGGGTTCATTTCTGGAGAACATGCTGGCCACTCTAGTCGAACGATGTCATTATCCTGAAGGAAGTCATTCACAAGATGTGTGCAATGGGAGCACACATTGTCGTCCATGAAGACGAATGCCTCGCCATTATGCTGCCGATATGGTTGCACTATCGGTTGGAGGATGGCGTTCACGTATCGTACAGCTGTTATGGTGCTTTTGATGACCACCAGTGACGTACATCGGCCCCACATAATACCATCCCAAAACGGCAGGGAACCTCCACCTTGCTACACTCGCTGGACAGTGTGTTTAAGGCATTCAGCCTGAAGGGGTTGCCTCCAAACACATTTCCAACGATTGTCTGATTGAAGGCATATGCGACACTCATCGGTGAAGAGAACGTGATGCCAGTTATGAGCAGTCCATTCGGCATGTTGTTGGGCCCATCTGTACCCTGCTGCCTGGTGTAGTGGTTGCAAAGATGGACCTCGCCATGGATGTTGGGAGTGAAGTTGCGCATCATGCAGCCTATTGGGCACAGTTTGAGTCGTAACACGATGTCCTGTGGGTGCACAAAAAGCATTACTCAACATTGTGGCATTGCTGTCAGGATTCCTCCGAGCCATAATCCGTAGGTAGCGGTCATCCACTGCAGGAGTAGCCCTTGGGGGACCTGAGCCTGGCATGTCATCGACAGTCCTTCTCTCTGTATCTCCTCCATGTCCGAACAACATCGCTTTGGTTCACTCCGAGACGCCTGGACACTTCCCTTCTCGAGAGCCGTTCCTGGCACAAAGTAAAATGCGAACGAGATCCAACCGTGGTGTTGAACGTCTAGGCATGGTTGAACTACAGACAGCACAACCCATGTACCTCCTTCCTGGTGGAATGACTGGAACTGATTGGCTGTCGGACCCCCTCTGTCTAATAGGCACTGCTCATGCATGGTTGTGTACATCTTTGGGTGGGTTTGGTGACATCTCTGAAGAATCAAAAGGACTGTGTCTGTGGTACAATATCCACAGTCAATGTCTATCTTCAGAAGATCTGGGAACTGGGGTGATGCTAAACTTTTTTTGATGTGTGTAGTATTCTGTGGTTTACAGTATAAAAGGCCTTTGTAAGATCAAGGGACAACCCCACAGCAGGTTGTTTCTTATCCACAAGAGTGAGAGTTGTATTTAGAAATTTATAAACTGCTAGAATCCATATTGAGCTGGAGAAAGGATACTATATTTATTCAGAAATGATTTTAGTCTGTCAGCCACAACATACTCAAATATTTTACTAAACACAGAGAGGACTGCTACTGGCTGAAAATTATTGGGGTCTTGTTTAGAGTCTTTTTTTGTGTATTGGTATAATTTTTGCTATAGTAAGTAATTTAGGGAATATGCCTTCTAAAAATGAAGAATTAATGATTTATGATAGAGACTTACTCAAATCTTTTACTAAACACATAGAGGACTGCTATTGGCTGAAAATTATTTTGGTCTTGTTTAGAGTCTTTTTTTTGTGTGTGTATCGGTATAATGTTTGCTATGGTAAGTAATTTAGGGCATATGCCTTCCATAAATCAAGAATTAATGATTTGTGATAGAGGCTTACTTATTATACTTAAACATCTGTGAACAAGGAAACAGGGAATTTCATCTTGTCCAGTAGAAGGAACATTTTTTATTTTTTGGCCAATTATATTTTGATTTCTGCTTCTGAGGTTAGTGATAAGAATAAGCAGTCTGGTTTCTCAAAAGAAGGGCTGGCATAGGGTTATTCTTTAAGTGACTAGTAAGGTTTTCAACAGAATTTGCAAAGGAGGAGTTAAATTCATGAGCCATTTCTTTTTTGTTAGTGATCAATCTTCCATTTATTTCTCGGTTACTGTTATTTGTAATGTTTTTAGTCCTACCTATATTAGTGAAAAATATCTGCCACATACATTTACTTTTGTTGGTTGAAATTTTGAGAAGTATGTCATAATGAAATTTTTGGGCTGCCTTGACAACATTTCTGAATATCTTTTTATAATCAGTGAAGTATTTTTTAAACTGAACACTCCTGCCAAAGTTTGTTTTGCTCAGGTAGAAAAGCACCCTCTTTCTTTTGGAGGAAGTTATAACGCATAAAGTGGTCCACTTTCTGTAATAGCCAGGGACAACTTTTTTTAATTTCGAAGTAAAGTGGTAATTGACATAATTGGAGAAAAAGGCTTCATACTTATCATCTACTGTTCGTGATTGGTAGACTGTCTGGCAGTTTTCTTTACTCGTGTGGGATAGAAAATTTAGAATATTGTTTTCTGAAGAAGTTTCTGCTTTCTCTAAGGCATCCCTAAGTGCTAACTTTGCATTTATAATTAAAGCATTGTGGTCTGATAACCCTGGGTGTACAGAGTTTTCAACACATTCTATGTTAGTGGCTACTTGGTCAATACAGCTACTACTATGGGATGAAATTCTAGTTGCAGATTTTACTTTCAGCTGAAGGTTAAAAGAATTCATCAAATTTATGAAGGCTGTCTGGGTGCTGCCATCATTCGAGGAGTCAGTATTAAAATCGCCGCAGATTAAGATGTTTGGAATGCTTCTCTTTGTTAGAGTTTCAAGAAGAGATGTAAAGTTTTTAAAGAATGAGCCAATGTTTATAGAGGGTGGTCTCGAAACAGTTATTAAGAGTAAATTGAGGTCAGTACATTGAATTCCAGATAATTCTATATACCACTGAATCTGCTTAATTTGTAAGAAGGAAAGGATCCCAGAAGAATGGGAGGCGTCTGCCATCTGCCCTGTACTAAAGAGAGGAGGCTCAATGAGACATAGCAACTATAGAGGAATCACACTACTATGCACAGCTTATAAGATCTTGAGCCTGTTGTTACTGAAGCGACTAACACCACAGGTCATGAAAGTACTGGAATTCCAACAAGCAGTTTTCAGAAAGGGAAAGTTAACCGTAGACCATTTACTTAGACTATGGCAAATGCTAGCAAAAAGCTGGAATCCCACAAAAATGTTCACTGCCTTTTTGTGGACTTCCAAAAACCATATGATCATGTGAAGAGACAATCAATATGGTAAGAACTCGGAAGGGCTCAAGTTCCCAGAAAACTTATAAAACTGACACGGATATGCACTCATGAGACAACATACATGGTGAAAGTGACTGGAAAAATATCAAAGAAGTTCAAGATGAGGACTGGAGTGCGACAAGGAGACTGTCTCTCCCCTCTTCTGTTTAACCTGGTACTGGAGAGAGCCCTGAGAGAGGTAGCAAGTCTGGAGACAGGAATACAGCTGGGAAGAAGGAGCAACAGCCTGGCCTATGTGGATGATGCTGTTTTAATAGCAGAGAAAGAGCCAGACCTGGTTCAGATGACAAGAATATTAATGGAAAAGGAAATGAGAGCAGGCCTGAAGCTGAATATGGATAAGACAAAATACGATGTAGTTAGCAGAGAAAATGACGACAGACCCCTGAAGGTGGAGGACAAAGTTTTGGAAAGGGTAAAAGACTTTAAATATCTTGGGGCTATACCCGACAAAATGAACAAGATAGAACAGGAAATTACCGCTCGAATACAAGCAGGAAACAGGTCAAGGTTTTCACTGGGAAAGCTGTTAAAGTCCCGGCTTCTATTGCGATCCTCAAAGACCGAGATCTACAAGACTATAATACAACCTGTAGTCTTATATGGAGCAGAGACCTGGACCATCACCCAAAAGGTGGAAAGAAAACCCTGACATTTGAGAATGCCATGGTCAGACAGATTTTTGGGCTAGTGAATGATGGAGATGAATGGAGGAAAAGAAAGAACTGTGAATTGCAAGAGCTATACAAGTCTATGAACATCGTGGCATTGGCCAAAGAAAGACGACTGAAGTGGGATGGACACGTAATGCATTGAGAAGGCCAGATCACCAGGCAGGTAGTTTAGGAAGATATTAGAGGCGAAAGACCACAGGGGAGACCACGACTCCGATGGATCGATCAGGTCAGAGAGGACATGAGTACGCTGGGGCTGTCTGAAGAAGAACACGTGGACCGAGGACGCTGGGGGAGGCTGACTGGTTGCAGTTTGTGTGGCCAGTAAAGTAAGTAAGTAATAACAATAACATATACTGACATCCTATCTAATATTAGTATATTGTGAGTGAATTTGAATATCAGAGCAAGGTGATAACGTCTAGCAGGGCTTACGCCAAGCAAACAGGGATACAAGTCCGTTGCAGTATGCTACCACCTGGTGGCATTGATGGAAAATTCTAGTTGAGTACTAAGGACTACCTGTGCACACTGTCAACTGTGAACATCGTTTACCAAATCTGTACCTATTTGGCCTGTACGGCAATTACGTCACATCAGTTGTGCATTCGCAAAAGCTCCTTAAAACGTGCACAACTGAAGGTGTGCTCATCACCCTGATGCCAAGTTTCACCGAGTCTGGAGAAGCAGTGTATCATAGCACAGTAGATTTAGTGCCACGGATTACAGATTACTGCATGTACATTAGGTTTAACAGCATTCAAAGAAAAATCAGCGAGGTGTAAAAGTTAAGGAACCTTCCTACAACCTTATCACATTGTCTGCACCTCTCCCTATGTCCTTCACCAGACTGATAGTCCTCACCCCTTGGCGTAAGGTAGGGTCACTATTGGCTACCTTAAGTATATCTTCATCCGTATTCAACCCCTGCTCAATGACCCTACTGAACACCTGATCCTCAGCACATTCCCCCCCCCCCCCCCCTCACCATCACCTGTGCCACCATATATGTCTGTCCGGCTCTCTCCATCCCCTACCTCTCCCATGCTGACCACACCTTCTCCACCTACATGATTGCTGCAGACCTTAGCATTCATAGCACCGACCCTGCCACCATCTGGCAGTGGCATAAGTTCCTTTCCACGTCACGAAGCGATCTTGTCCCCCTCCCTCGGCTTACCCATCTGGAAAGAAACACGACCCCCTGATGTCATTCTCACTTCCCCATCTCCTTTGCACTTATCGCTACCATAGTCCTTGATCCCATTGGCATTGACCACTTCCCAGCCCTTTTCACTATCTCATTTGCCTCTCACCCTCCCCCAGCTCCATGCCCTGTAGCCCTTCCGAAGGTCATTCATGACTACTGCTGTGCTGGCTGGAATGCCTACCAGAGCCATTGACACCCAAGTCAGAATCCACTATCTTCATTTCCACCATCCCGACAACATTGCTCACGCTTTGTCCTTCCTCCAGAAGACCGTCCTTGACGTTATGCTGGCCCACATTCCCACCAAACTTATCTGCCGCCATCCTACCATTCCTCCACAGGCTGTACTCTTTCTCCGTGAATCACGCTGCCTCTACTGTTCCTTCCTCCACACTCTTGACCGGGACACACTCCTCTGCTCTCAGAAATTACAAAGACGTGTTGAAAACCTTCTGATGACAAAGAAACACTGGGACCGGCACCATACATGCATACGACTCAATGGCACCCCTCTTCGTCAACTCCGCCAAGTACTGGTAGCCACCCTGCCTCACATTACCCAATCCTCCATGACAAAAGCCTCTTTCCTCCAAATTCAGTAAATCTAAACATTTTGCTTCGCATTCTCCGAAGTCTTCTCCACACCAAATGACCCTCACTTAGATTATTCCCTCTTCCCTGATGTCCTCGACTGCATCAATACCACTGTCCCACCACTCGCCCACAGCTTCCAGTACTTAGACCAGTTACTGCCCTCAGAATTGAGCACTCCTATCACAGTACAAGACATTTAACTCATCCTCAGCTCAAAACGCAACACTGCCCCTGGTCACGACTGCATCGCCTACCGCCACCTCAAGGAATGCCCTCTCTCCTTCCTCACTGCTCTCGCCACCCCACACAACACCATCCTGTCCACTGCCTTTTACTCCGACCAGTGGAAGACTTCCCACATCCTGTTGTTCCTTAAACGTAACAAACCTCTCTCTGACACCTCCTCCTATTGCCCCACAAGCCTCGCCTTTGTGTTGAACAAGGTCTTAGAGTTCATCCTCTCCTGCTGTATCCGTCACCACCTAACTCGACACCACTTCCTCCCTCTTACCCAGTGTGGCTTCTGGCCCTCCTACTCTACTGACAGCTGCTTCCATAACCTTACCCATCTCCTCTCCCGCCAACTTAACTTCTGTCACCCTGCTATTTTTGTTTCCTTTGACCTCCAGAACACCTATGACCATGTGTGGCATCCCGGACTACATTTCCAGGTCCAGACCTACGCCCTTCCTGTCAATTCCATCCATGTCTCTGCCTCATTCCTCTCCCAATGTCCTTCCTATGTCACCATTCGTAATACCAATTCCCATATCTTCTACCGTACAGTAGGTACCTCCTGTAGACTGCTGATATGCCCAAACACCCCCACATGTCCATCGCCTTCCTTGCCCTCTATCCTAACCTTCAACGGTCCCAGAGCTCCCTCCAAACCCACCTAAACCAGTTTATCACTTTGTGCAACCAGTGGCTCCTTCAAATCAATCCTTTCAAACTCCAGGGAATCATTATAGGTTGTACCAATCCTTCCTTCTGGCTCCACGATTTCTACCTCGCCGTCTATGACCACTCTAGTCAACTTACCCCCACCTCGAAATACCTTGCCCTCACCCTCGACCATCGCCTCACCTGGACTTCCTATCTCCTTACCATCCAAAGCAAACCCAACAGTAGGCCAAGCCTCCTGAAACTCCTGTCCGGCCAGACACGGGGATTCCATTCTTCGCCCATCCTTCATACCCACAAATCCTCGATCCGTCTCATCCTACACCAGTGTCCCCTGAGTCTCCGCCGTCCTAAATTCTATAAAGCCCTCTAAGTCCTTGAATGGCATGCAGTCTGCCTCACTTTTTGTATCCATCTCCCAAACCGCACGAGGATCCTCTATGGCCTCATCCCCTTCCCACATCTCCTATTTCTTGAACACATCTCTATCCTCTACACCAACCACAGTCTCACCCATTGGTGTCTCTTTTCTCCCCACTCTCCACCTGCTGTTGCTCCTTTACCAATGTGTCCCACCTGCTTTCCTCTTTACACCCTCCACTTCCTCTCCCAAAGGAATTCCAACATCTCCGCATCCCGGATGATGTGCTTCAGCCAGATATTTATCCTTCCTTCCAACTCTGACCCTCCTCTTTGCCTTCCCTCCTCCTTTGGGCTCCCCCCCCCCCCCCTCTGCTGTTTCCGCCCTCCTACCCCCCTCCCCCTTGTTCTTCCCACTTCTCCATTCCCAGTCCTTGTGCTCTCTCCTAGGCTGCTCCCTCCCCACCCTCCCTGTTTCCTGCCCCTTGGTGTGCTACTGGCTTCCTCCTTTGTACCCCATCCTGCCCCCTCCTCCACCAACCCCCATCTATCTTTCTTCTCTCTTCCCTTGGCAGGTCCTTCCGTTTTTAAGCCAGTTACATTGTCATGTTTTGGTGCTCACCGTGTATGTAACAAAAAAAATGGTTCAAATGGCTCTGAGCACTATGGGACTTAACATCTATGGTCATCAGTCCCCTAGAACTTAGAACTACTTTAAACCTAACTAACCTAAGGACAGCACACAACACCCAGCCATCACGAGGCAGAGAAAATCCCTGACCCCGCCGGGAATCGAACCCGGGAACCCGGGCGTGGGAAGCGAGAACGCTACGGCACGACCACGAGATGCGGGCTGTATGTAACATCATTGCAGTGTGTGTTCAGTGTCGATGTCCCATGTGTCTCTCATTACTGTGAACACCAATTGTAATAGTGCTCTTCATGCCAGCAGTGTTTATGTGCTGTGTCTTCATCAAGTAGAATTTTAATTATATGTGGATTTTATATAAATGTGCCCCATGAAACTAATTTTTTGTATCTTTTAACTGCCATTGTTTCCCCTGTCGTGTATAACCTTCATCTTTTATCCCTGTATTTTATGTATGTACTGTTCTCCTGTGTTGTTTTATGTAGTCTCTTGACTGAAGAGTGGTAAATTGTGCTGCTGCCAGCCCACACCTGCCCACATGGGGCAGGGGCATGAAATAACAATAGAGGAAAAGAAAGTTAAGATGTTCACGTGCTCTTCTGCTCTTACGCAGCAGCCGCCACTGCTGTGAAGTATTCAGTTGTTCAGTATTTCCCATTTCCAGGCAACTTTAAAGTCTTCAAGCGTTTTAGTTGTAATTGATTAGGAAAAGAGAGAGAAAGAGGCCTACAAATTTATGAAAACTGTGGCGAATATTTATGCTACGGTGGCTTAATAGCACAAATCTCGCATCTGACACCTCAACGAAAGAAAAAGATGGGGTATATGGTGTCCCACAACAAGCTGCTACAATCTAATAGGGAAACTATGGATGAAAACAAAGAAAAAATACAAATTTGGGAAACATGACCTCTATTCTAAGAGATTGTGGACTCCATTATGTTTCCGAATTTGTCGAGACCGAGGTAATTGTTCTATGTATTATTTTTTTTAATTGAAGTTGTTTACACAACATTTTTTATGAAAGTAGAATACAAATGACACACTGAAAGTCACTTAACCCTCTAATGACTAACAATGTTCTTTACGTATTTCCCAGATTCAAGAGTACTCAGTAAAATGTTCTGCTCTTAATTGCAAAATAAATAAATAAAATAAAAAAATAGTGTTATACAGGTCACGGATGGGCATCTAATGAAATATTATTTTACAAGCGTTGCCGCTGCGTAAATTGCATTAAACATAGTGTTTCTTGGTTAGAGAGACAAGTTCTCAGTTTTCCAAACACAGCATCAAAATCTTGCTGTGACCTCCTTCAGAAGTCTGCAAGCAACTCATAGCCTTCATGTTGCATTTCTCATACAAGTACTACCTCTGGTACTTTGACACTGTATCACCTCTTGCTGCCTTTCAAAGCAATTAAAGCAGTACAAATTGCCAAAAAAACGATGTTGAGCCTTCTTGTGGAAAACACAATGTAACCATTCATTTTTGTTTCCATTCATCTGCTGTAGCAGAAGGGAAAACATAAAAGCTCCATTAACAAAAATGATCAATGAACCATTCAAATCCGGCTGTTTCCCAAGCACCTAAAACAAGTGAAAGTAATACCCATACTTAAAAATGGTGATGTGAAAAATGTAGAAAACTACAGACCAATCTCTCTCTACTGTCAACCATTCCCAAAATTATTTGAAAAAGTAATGAAAAATAGGTTAATGGAGTCTCTAAATAAGTTTAGCCTTCTTTGCATAGAAAAACAGGCCCAAAAGAGGTACAGAATCGGCCATTGCACAGCTTACACAGGTCATTCTTGATGCATTAGATAAAGGTGATCGTGTGAATGGAATTTTTTTGGATCTATCAAAGGTATTTGATACAGTGGACCACATAATTTTATTACATAATTTAGAGTTACTAGGAATAAGAGGTGAGATTAAGGAGTGGTTTCAGTTCTACTTTGAACATCGTATGCAGTGTGTTGAGATTTCACATACTTCAGGAAGATTTGTAGTAAAACACTTATCAGATCCAAAAAAATCAATATAGGCGTCCCACAAGGTAAGTGTATGAGGTCCAATCCTTTCTCTTATTTACATTAATGATTTTCTGCAGAGTATCAGACGTGGGGAAAATTCACTATTTACTGATGGCAGCAACACAATGACGACAGCCAAAACTCCAACACAGTTGACAGAAAAGGGCAATGCAGCCTTCATAGATGTTCACAAGTAGTTACTGAAAAACAAAGTAACTTTAAATGCAAAGAAAACTAATTGTATTCACTTCCAGTTCAATAAAAGACACTTGAACACAAAATCTTCATGCCAGCACTGCAGTTTAAGGCAGCGTGTTGCACAAGAAGTGGGTGCCTCAGAAACCGCGCCAACAGGGTCACGTGCAGCGGACTGCTGCGTAAGCGGTGGAATGTCACTCGAGGTCACGTCGGCAGCACCAGCAGGCGTGGTGCCGGCGATAGCAGGCAGATCGGAAGTGTCCATATGCGGTTCTGAGATGGACCACGCCGGTTTTAAGTGTTTAACGGAAACTGTTTTAAGTCATCCATTGAGATGTATTACGAAAGTACTCACTCCGCGACATCAGAAGTGATGCGGGTCCGTGTAAGGCAGTTGCAAAACTGGACGCTCGGAGTCGTCGTACAGCGTCACAAATTCACACGATGGACGAACACCAGTGGCGTAGTATGAGTGTGAGGTGGGGGTGGTCGCAGGTGAGCAGCTTGTGCACACACCCATTCCACAAGGGCTGGGAGGTCAATGGCGTCAGCCGGTGGTGCATACTCCACGAATTCTGCTGGCAGGAGGAGGTGCTCTCTGCATAGGATCTCCACCAGTGATGCATTCAGGTCCTCCTTGTGGGGGCAACAGATGCCGAGTAAGACAAAAAGGAGGGCCTCGGACCACAACCCACCGTGGCACACGAGTGCGGCGTGCCAGCACTCGACCAGGCTGTTCACCTGCAGGTGATAGGCCGTAATGTAGAATTTTGCTACATCGCACAGATCGCACAGTCGAGCAAAAAGCTCGGACTCGAATTGTTGTCCTCGATCAGTAGTGAGTGAAAGAGGACAGCCGAACCTCACGGATAAGAAAGCGTGGTCTCTGCTGTTATGTTGACGAGAGGGACCGCCTCATCCCAACGGGTTACACTGTCCGTCATAGATAATATGTATTTGTACCTGTCAGAAGGGGGCAGAGGATGAACCACATCAATGTGGACCCCTTTGGATGCCCAACCGGCCTAAAGGAGGCTGCGCGTGTCTGCCTACTTTACTACATTATCAAGGGACACACACGTTCGTCCAAGTGTGGCAATTGTGTCGCACACAAGGCCAGATGATTCATACGGTGACTAGTATTGTCGTTTCCCAAATTCCTCGGTGGGTCAAGTTGTGCAAAACATCAAAGATACCGTACTGAAGAGTTGATGGCACCAAGGGGGGAGGGGAGCCTGTAGAAACGTTGCAAAGGACCGGGGTCGCTGACCTGTGCACGACAAGAGGTCGGATAGAGAGCAAAGACTCGTTGTCCGAAACTAATCACTGTGTATCGATGTCTTCAGTCTCCAGTCAGGCATGGTCATCTAATTTCAACGGTGCAGCAATCGCCGAGATAGGAGATAGATAGTCAGCTACAACATAGTAGATAGTGAAAGGGTGCCCCTCCAGATTGCTCCAGAAAAGTGTTTGATTGCCTTATAAACTGCAAGAAGCTGGTGGTCAAAGGCCGACCACTTACATTGTTTCCTGGTTAGATTTTTGTTTTTTAAGTGGAGCAGCTGAATGGAGTCGGTGGTGTGCTGTTGCAGGCCTCAGGTTCAGGGTGGGTGCGAGTGACAGCTTTCGCGATGGCAGTTTTCAGATTATCAGATGCATCGAGCATGGGTTTACTTCCCCCACGGTATTTTTACCAGAAAGGTCGTTGTCAAGGGCTGATTGGATGGAGGCACCCTGAGGGATAAGGCGACGATAAAAGTTTAGCATACCCAGAAAACGTTAGAGTTGGGCATAATCTTTAGGAAGACGGAGTGCGAGATTGGTGAAAGTCTGTCGGCCGTGACAGCATGGCCTAGGAATGTAACTGATGTAGAGCAGAGTTGAGACTTATCGTGGTTGATCACCACACTGTTGGCTGAGAGAGATGAACAAACTGCATCAAGGTGAAATGGTGCTCTTCAGCAGACGAGGAAAAAATTAGGATGTCATACGAATAAGAAAATGCGAAAGGCAGATGTAGCAAAATGGAATCAATGAAACGTTGCCTCTTCTCTGCAGCATTTTTCAAGCCGTAATGCACATAACAGTATTCAAATAGGCTGAAGGGTGTGATGATGGCAGTCTTCAGAATATGCGGCGGGTTCATGGTAATTTGGTGATACGACTTCGAACAATCTAAGAGAGAGAAGAACTTAGAGCCAAGCAGTAATTGCGTTAAATCCTGGATGTGAGGAATTGGAGAGTTGCCAGTAATTGTCTGAGCATTAAGGGACCTGTAGTCCTCGCACATGTGTAAGGAGACACCCTTCTTAGGAACAAGGTGGATAGGTGAAAACCAATTGGTGTCCGATGGTCGGAGCATACTGGAAGCCTATACATCCTCAACGATTTCTTTCGCACGCAGAAGTTTGGAAGCATTTAAGACACCTAGCTTTATAACATACAGGTTGTCCCTCCGTGGGTCGGAGGGGATTGTATGACAAGTACTTATGGCCAGATCCCGCAAAGAGCGGTAGGTGGGAGGGGGGGGGGGGGGTCGAGTGTGGGGTCAGGTGTGATGACGGTTCACCGATCTTACTGGACCAGAAAGGCGTGCACGGGTGTCAGCAGCAGATGACGATGGAGGACATAGTGCGGCAGCCATGCGATGCGAGGTATTCCATGAAGCGAGAACATGAGCGCCCTGTAGATTCATCTGCGCCTCTGTGGACAGACTACAAATCCTATTCCATGCGTGTGATAATTCAGAGAGTCGTGCAGTAATATGCTCGATCAGAGATGCACATTTGGAAAGTGTAGCCAAGGAGGCGATGAGTGGAGTCGTGCTGAAGTTGTTCGACCATAGAACGGTATAAGAATACATGTGGTGGAGCGTGGCGGCCTGCAGGTCTGGTGAAATTTCGTAATGGTGTAGGAAGTACAACCCAATCACAGGTTCATCCACGTCGGCGATGTGGAAAGTCCGAGGGAAGGTGGCGACTCGTGATAGGTGAAGCAACATCTTGATGGAGCCTAGGCCCACGATAAGAGACTAATTTGCAGTGATCATAGCGAGGTTAGCACAAGAAAGCATGTCGCCCGTGTGTTTGGCCGAGATAACGCCGAAGTTAGCGGCCATATCGAGGAGTAAGCGAGTCCCCAACGACAAGTCCGTGACGTAGAGGTGTCACGCCACTGGAGCAAGTGTAGCGGCTTTGGACGGTAGGCTCTGTGGACGAATGTGGCAGGACGTGGCGCATAAACGTGCACGCCTAAATAGTTTGGGTACGTGCAAGGCGGGTAGCAGTTGTGAGTGTCGTCTCCGAAAGTGGCACGGTACCAGCATAGCGGGGAAGCTCGGAGGCGGGGCAGTGTGGAGTGGGCGGGGCACGCAGTGACTGTGTCATCGCTCGATACCGCTGGGGCGGGGTCGCCTGCTGTCGGGAGGCCGCAGGCAGTACCTCCTGTAGGCCGCAGGTGGCAGCACCTGACAGGCCGCCGAGGTGCTGAGGCGAGCACACCGATGGTGCAGGCGTGCCAACTGGTGGCGACGGGCATGTCGCCTGTGACGGGCAGTGTCGGTGACGAACGTTTGCATACGTTCGATCGGCCACGCGTAGGCGAACCTCGAGAGGGTCGGTGATGTGAGGTAGCAGGTGAAGTTGTAGGACTGACAGCAGTATGACCATCCAAAGCATGGCATCCGGTAGTGTTTGATCATCAATTAATGCACGAAGGCACTGGCAGAGCTGCAAAGGCGTGCGGTCGTCAAGGTGCTCGTCACGGATATTGTGCTGAATAGCCTCCCTGGTGGGCAGGAAAGGCATTCGAGGAGCAATGTTTTCACTGTTAAATACTTGGGTGAGACGGGCGGTGAGAGGAACAGATACACTGATGAGGTCTGGATGAGCATGGAGGTGGCTCACCAGGCAGACGAAACGTGCTTTGTCGTCCGAAATCCGGTGGATATCCATTACGTAATCCACCAATGCGAACGAAGTCTTAGGGTTGTCCTTTTGCAAAGCAGGCAGCTTAGGAAATCTGCCAGGTAACACATGTCGATGCAGCACTGGTAGACGAAGGTCTTTGTGTGCAGGGCAGGAAGCCCCCAATACCGGGAGTGCAGTAGTGGTGGACGGTGCGTCACCTGAGGTCCGCTAGGGGGGGCCGGCCGGAAGCGGTACACGATGTGGAGTGAGCAGGTGTGACCGACGGCACGATGTGTCCCAACTGCAGGCCCGATGGCGAATGTGGATCGGATGTAACAGCCGGTGCTGTTTGCGACAGCGGGTAGAAGGCAGTAGCAGTGGAGCCATGGGGGGGTTGATCTGGTAATTGCGTGGGTGGATGGCCACTGCCATTACACAAGCGGGCGGATAGCGATCGTGGTGCGATCAAGGAGCGACGGTCACAGAAACTGGTGTAGTCGAGGAGACTGGCGTCGCCGAGATGGCGTGTAGGGGGAGGGGGGGTGTGGGTGTAGTGTCATAAGGCATATAAGAATGTGTGACCCTGTGCACTTGAACGTCTGAATTACAGTTCTTGAACTTCTTCAGCACATCAAACCAAACCAAACGAGACTGTGTAGCCGAGGGATGAACTACAACGACCTTCATTCGATTATCATTCACAATGCCACTATGTGGCGTGCACTGTCCATGTAGCAGCCATTAGCCATTGCTGTGTAGTTGCACTTCACGGTGACCATGTTGTGCTGGTTAAGATCAGGTGGGCTGGCCGTAGGTAATTGTTCACTTTTAACCAAAGGCACTTTAGGTACACCTGTAGCTATGCTAGCACAGATAATTGGGTGTGAGGCACTAGCACAAAGACATTGGTAAGTTCATTGATCTGAAGATAATGTAGGCTGGCACACGAAGTCCGTTAATGATGAAAAGAAGCACAAAATAATTCGCAATCACACGACAACGATGTCAGGGTCATCACTGTGGCTATTATGTGTCGTAGAGTGGTAATAACACACTTTAGATGTCGAATATACATTTATTTAAGTGCAGAAGAAAGCTAATACTACATGGCTGTACAAACGTAGTGTGCCGAGAGAGAATAGACGAAGGTAAATCAAAGATGATCGAGTCAAAAGATATGGCACTTTACACCAGAGGCGCCACAAGTATTTAGAATAATTGTAGATAGCTATTTAGTAGACACAAATACTACATAAAGCTACATAAGGGACAGTATCGTACCAATCGCTCCTTCCTGCTCCTTGATTTTCCCCTTACAATCTGGGCTCGTCCTGTCCGCCTCTCCCCCACCCTAACATACCTTGGACTTACCAATGACCACCACCTCACCTGGATCCCTCAACTCTGCTCTATCCAATCGAAAGCCCACAACCACCTCCACCTCCTTAAACTCCTCTCTGGCCGGACATGGGAGTTGAACCCCTCTACCATCCTCCACACCTACAAATCCTTGATCCATCCCATCCTCTGCTATGCCAGCCCGTCCTTTATATCGCCCCCCCCCCCCCAAATTCTATAAGTCTCGATCGCCATGCCTTCCATATATGCCTCCCATCCCCCATGCGGATCCTCTATGACCTGATTCGTTTCCCCAATCTGCTCCTTTTCCATGAACATATCTGCATCCTCTATACCTCCCACCGACTTGATCCCCTTCATCCCTTGCTTGCTCCTCTCCTCTCCAACCCCTGCCCACCATTGTGTCTCCACTACCCTTGACCTCTACACCATTCATCTCCTTTCCCGAGGTGGCTTCCACCAACTCCCCCTCCAGGATGATGCCCTCTCTCCCTATATTTATCACTCCTATCAACTATGATTCCCACCTCCATCTCCCTCCCA
This sequence comes from Schistocerca serialis cubense, assembly GCF_023864345.2. Classification (NCBI taxonomy): domain Eukaryota; kingdom Metazoa; phylum Arthropoda; class Insecta; order Orthoptera; family Acrididae; genus Schistocerca; species Schistocerca serialis. The sequence continues at coordinate 39,604,692 of NC_064648.1, read as the reverse complement.
CAGTGCAGTGTTTCCGTGAGTGTTCAGTGTTTCGTATCCCCTTTTTAAAGTGTTGTGAACTGACACCAGACTGACACTGTGTTGTTTCATTGTGCCTGTCTATTTCCTAAGTGTTTTTAATCAGTATCACTGGCCCGTTTGTTTTTTGTTTTCTTTACACCTTTTCCTTCATTTCACTCGAAATATAGTACGGACGTCAATGCGAGATGCTTTTAATAGTTTCGACAATGTAACATTGCCTCAAAATATGTTAGAAAACCCAAATAGATTTTGGTCGTATGTACACCAGTACCAAAAAACAGTCAACTCCATCACTGCGTGACAGCAATGGAAATGTGACCGATAATGGTGCCACTAAAGCAAAGTTACTAAATACAGTTTTCCATAATTCCTTCACGAAAGAAGATGAAGTAGATATTCCAGAATTTGAAACCAGAACAGCTGTTAGCACGAGTGACATAAAAATAGATATCGTAGGTGTTGCGAAACAACTCAGAGCACTTAAGAAAGGCAAGTCTTCCAGTCCACATGGTATACCGATCAGGTTCATTTCAGAGTATGCAGTCACAGTAGCACCTTTCTTAGGAATCACATACAACCGCTCACTTGACGAAAGGAATGTTCCTAAAGACTGGAAAGTAGCACAGGTCACACCAATATTAAAGAAAGGAAATAGGAGTAACCCATTGAATTACAGAACCATATGACTGACCTCAGTTTGCAGTAGGATTTTTGAGCATATACTATACTCGAACATTATGAATCACCTTGAAGAAAATGACTTATTGATACATAACCAACACAGATTCAGAAAATATCGTTCTTGTGCATGAAGTAATGAGTGCTGTCGACAAGGGATCTCAGATCGATTCCATATTCCTAGATTTCCAGAAGGCTTTTGATACCATTCCTCACAAGAAAATATTAATCGAATTGCATGCACATGGAGTATCATCTTAGTTTGGTGACTGGATTCGTGATTTGCTCTCAGACAGGCCACAGTTTGTAATGATAGATGGTAAATCATCGAGTAGAACAGAAGTGATATCTGGCGTTCTGCGAGGTAGTGTCATAGCCTCTCTGCTGTTCCTGATTTACATAAATGATCTAGGTGATAATCTGAGCAGCCCCCTTAGATTGTTTGCCGATGATGCTGTAATTTACTGTCTAGTGAAATCATCAGATGATCAATTCCAATAACAAAATGATCTAGAGAGAATTTCTGTATGGTGCAAAAAGTGCCAATTGGCACTAAACAAAGAAAAGTGCGAGGTCATCCACATGGGTACTAAGATAAATTTTGGGTACACGATAAATCGTACAAATCTAAGCATGTCAATTCGACTAAATACCTAGGAATTACAATTATGAGCAACTTAAATTGGAAAGACCACATAGATAATATTGTGGGGAAGGCGAAACAAAAACTGCACTTTGTTTGTAGAACACTTAGAAGATGCGACAAGTCCACTAAAGAGACAGCCTACATTACACTTGTCCGTCCTCTGCTGGAATATTGCTGTGCCGTGTGGGATCCTTACCTGGTAGGATTAACGGGGGACATCGAAAAAGTGCAAAGAAGGGCAGCCCGTTTCGTGTTATCGCGCAATAGGGGTGAGAGTGTCACAGATATGATTGGGGTGGCAGTCATTGAAACAAAGGCGGTTTTCTTTGTGGCGAGATCTGTTTGCGAAATTTCAGTCACCAACTTTCTCTTCGGAATGCGAAAATATTTTGTTGACACCATCTACGTAGGGAGAAATGAACATCATAATAAAATAAGAGAAATCAGAGCTCGAACGGAAAGATTTAGGTGTTCCTTTTTCCCATGCGCAATTCGAGAGTGGAATAGTAGAGAAGTAGTATGAAAATGGTTCGATGAACCCACACAAAGGATGTGACACCTCCACGCCCACACCAACGTGGTGACCAAACCAAAAGTTCTACTGTCACCTCTATATAACTTGTTAGTTTTTGAACCAGGAGCTACAGGATGCGGGCTGTGATGTTATCCATCTGGGTAAGATTACTAATTAACATGGTCCATCAGGAGATAGAAAGTGGACGAAAGTGATCGGAGGGTAGCGGTTGTAATGGCAGAGGGAGAAAAGTGCCAAGGCAAGCGCCAAGGGAAAAAACCTCTGCGACAGTAGGACGCGTAGTAAGGGCAGTAGCGGCTTGCTATCTGCGACAGTGCATGCAAGGTGTGGTTACGTTAGTGCGAGGTATCGTGCATCGTTACTTTTGTGTACAGTACGGTTTCCCTGCGGTTGCCTGTTTTTCGTCGGGTCGAGCATCTGGGGGTACCAGTAGTAGCTGTGTTGCTGGGGCTCGCCTGTACTGTGGTGTTGGCGTGCTATATAGACCATAGATGTTTAGTTCCTACCCAATAGTGTCTTTGGTCCGTTATGCTTCCATCTATTGTTGTGGTCGTAATTACCCAGAGAAAGGATAAACGGGTTGCGCGAGTCTCTCGGGTTATTGTACAGTCGTGTGGAGAGTTTTAGGAATACCTGCAAGATGGTACCTAGCCGATATTCCCGGTGAAGGTCCGCGATGCGTGTGTAGCGCGGAGCGGTGCTTATGATTTTGAGTACTTTGTTCTGTATGAGCTGCAGACGGCGCAGGCGTCTTGGCGCAGCGTATCCCCAGACAGGGGCTGCGTACGTCATCAGGGGCCTCTGCCAGTCACTTACGTGTGAATTGCAGAGTAACCATGTAGATGTAGATGTACCAGTTTTACACTGTCACCGTTTTATCACCTCTTTTTGTTATAACCCCTCATTATGTTTTTTAACTTTATCTGTAGGCTGCAGCTCGCCCAAAACAATAAAGAAAAAAAAATGCGACAGTATATAGCATAATTACAAATATTGTGAGAACTGACCTGTAAAAATTGTAAGAATTGAATTGTGAACATAGTAAGAATCCATGTATGTTTTAGTTCGTAAGACACAATTGTAGACATCCATAGAATTTGCATTGTTATCCGGAGGAATAAATATATCAATCAATAGATCAGATATCGCATTAACACTCGTTCATGACACACCCGCGTATATACTTCTTTAACGCAACTTACCATTTTCAAACTGCAGCCTCTATTTACCTGATACTTACAGCCTTAGACCAATATTTATCTAAGGCCTCCAAAAATTAATTACCGGTACAGTTTCTGTGAAGACTGCAAGTCTCTTCAGTCCGTGGACAGTGGTTCCTTGGTATAATATTTTATACTCCAAGAAGAAATGCAATAAGTGTGAACATATTTGCTTGATCCATGATAATTTTTCAAAGAAGTGAGACGTTCATGTACAGAAAAAAACACAAAATAGTGTTAACCCAATATAAATGGTTATCAATTGTTTAGTTTATCGCAAAATTTTGTATATCTGTAACGACTACGATTACATTGCTTTGCCGCCATCGCGCGGCCGAGCCGAGAACTAGGTTATCAAAAGACCCAACAGATGTCACTCGCTGAATCAGAACGGCAAGATGAACGTAAATTACATATATGCTAACCGCATGTTACACATACACGTAACTAAAAGGTAACTACAACCAGCATGTGAGTTGTTTCGGCTTTTGCGACTGCAGTAATGTATTTTCAGAGCGTCTCACTTTCTTTTAAAGCATTTTCAGTGAAAGGCATCTGGTCTAAATACGACGTTACCATGTAGTCGCAAAAGTGGCTTAACTCATATATCAATTCTGCGACTGCAACTGTAAAAATTACTGAAAAATAATAAAAGAAGCAAACAAGTAAACGATTAATATTTTGGCAATTTCGTTCACTGTCCACAGACACAGCACAGGAAAAGAAATACTGACATCAGACGTGAAAACGAAACGCTCTCGTCGAAAAGTGGGAATCTGGTGCTATGCACCATGCTGTCTAAAGACTTTTTGGAAGTAAGAAAATCATCTGTTATGACTACGGACGTATAAGCTCTTTGGGAACGTTTTAAACACGTAGGCCTACGTGGCACAATATGAAATTAGAAACCTTCCTCCCTGCCACCAATAAACCGCTTTAGACAAAAAGTTGTAATTTAATAACAGCAGTTCTGACACACTTTTTCCACTCAAACCATACACAGTCTTCTACTACACACTCACAGAGTAGAGAAACAGTAAATAGCATCAGAAATGTTCTCATTTTGTTCTGGTATTCAGTCCAGAAAACGAACAAATTTTAATTAACCGTAATTTGCATTTAGGTCTCACCCAGTTGAATCTTTAGTGAATAATGAAGGGTACGAAAGAAAGCTGTTAGGCCTACTGCCTGCAACACATTGAACCAAGCAAATTATTTGATATAGTGTCACATGACATAATGATCAAAAGGTTAGGATAGTTTGGCACCGAAGTTAAATGACTCCATTTATTCAAATGTTATTCAAGTGATAGGTTAGAGCTTGCATAATAAATAAGTAGAACTCAGAAATACTTTTAATACAAAGATGAATTACCGACGGCACTGTTCGTGGACCATTCCTGCTCATTGTCTGTATTAATGAGTTTTAAATTATATCCTGTGTAAGAATGTACTATACGTTGACAATATGGTGATAATGACGTTAGGAGAGAATTTACGAACTGTTCTAGATAATAAAAGGGAAATGTTGTAAATGACCAGTCACTGGTGTCAGATGATAAGCAGAGGAAATAACTTTTAATCTGCAGGTAATTAAAAATGAAAAACAAACAGTGAAAATGGTTGGACTGCACATAGGTCAATAAGCTGCTTGGGTAATGTAACATGAAACAACAAATTAATTAACACCTTTTTGTGTCCAGAGACTAACGTTCAAAGGTAAGAGACAGTTTGTCCAATTCCGCATAAGTCTGAAGCAATTACGCTCGGAAGTTATCTTATTTGATGTTCACTTTTCTTCTGTCTTCCTTTCATCTTCTCGAGTTGGTATCTGAGCAAACATATCGGAATCCATATATGAATGTAGTGTCTGTTTCTCAGAGAACAGTTACCGTTGATAACCTTGCAGCTTTCATTAGAATGAAATGATAATTAAATGGACACCCTAGCTGCAAACAGGCAGTATGATGGGCAAACATCTATTAGGCGCACTACGACTGCAGTGGACATGTTGAGAATGTGCGTCTCACGGGAAGCGTGCAAGGGATAAGTCCCTGCAGGCGCACTATCCTCTGTGCCCTCGGTGACTCAGATGGATAGAGCGTCTGCCATGTAAGCAGGAAATCCCGGGTTCGAGTCCCGGTCAGAACACAGATTTTCAACATGCCGAAGTGAAGATTATCAGTGCCTGTTTGCAGCTAGGGTGTCCATTTAATTATTATTTCATATCGGAATTCGTCACTGCTCTATGTTAATTCTAGTCAGTTTACTAGATTTAAACTGCTGTATTAATAGGCCAGGAGCACAGGTACTGACGCACGAATTTTGTTGAACGCAGTAACGGAAAGATGCAGAGAAAATACCTATAAAGAAAAAATAACGTTTCTTTCATGTTATTATTAACCACCGTATGGAACGCACACACAGTTTTATACCTGTTTTTAATATGTTTAGGATCAGTTGTTATGTTATGGCCACCTGCACATATCCCCTGAGGTGTCGACATCAACGAACGTATATTATAAAATTCGCACCTCTAAAACGTCATTGTTAATTTCTAATTTTTGTCGAGAGAACCATTAACACAAGCATCAGGGATTTAAATGTAAACAGTTGGCTGATGGAATCAAATTAATACTATCACATGTATCTATATAAGTAATATAAATTGTATATGTTTGATATGTTTTGGAACTTTAATATGCAGATGCTACAGGAGGAAACACAAATCAGCCACACTGCAAATGCGCTCGTGTAATTTTTTATTGCGTAAATTGAAAAGCAGTGTTAGCAAACAGTTTTTGCTACACTCATACACTGTTTCTTCCTTTCTGAACGAAATATTGCTTTGGAACTACACCCCAACAGGAAAATTTATTTTCATATGGATTTCTGATGTACCGGTATTAGCATCCAAAGAGTCCTAGAGGAACTACCTTAAATACCATTGCCAAACTATTACTTAGATAACTCTTTGACGTACACTAGAGGAAATCTGTTAAATTTCAAAATGAGATGTGGTGTGAACTTACTTACTGTTCCAGTGTGTCATACGTGAATGGAATAAGAAGCATCCGAATAACTAGTACCGTGGAGAGAACCTTCAGCCACACACTTCACAGTGGTTTGCAGTGTGTGGATGAAGAGCAGTGGCGAGCAGTAGCTGGCAGCTGTGATGTCAGGACGCAGTGGCTGACTGATCTGTGACCAGACCTGCCAGGTCCGGGGGAGATGCTGCCAGTCTGATAGCGACAGTCTAGATGCTTCCCTGCTTTGGAGGCCCGAGGCAAAAGAGTGCAGACAGCCTGAGGAGTTGAAGAATGCTCTGCCAATAGAGGTGGGAAAGTGTAAACTAGGGTTAGTAGTAGCGAGAGGTTATGCTGAAACGGCAGAGGAGGCTCTTCTGCTGGAGTCGGTGCTCTGGAGTGAAATGTGTGAACTATTGCAGAACTCCCTGTGCAACAATGCCGAGTAACTCCTGTTGTATTTTTAGGCCAAGGGCAGGACTCAAAGACGTCACCTGTGTTTTAGGACGTGTGAGAAAAATTTTTAGTACAGAATGTTGGGTACTGCAAACAATTTTGACAGTAAGCTTAAGTAGGCGATGTCGCCCACATCAGTGGGAATGTTCCACAGAGATGTGAAGATTGCGTCACTCTCTGAGTGATATTGTAAGCCCTGGATGTAGTGTTCTCTGGAATGTGAGAGGCACATTCACACGTGAGTGTCGTCGATGAATTGTCGCTCACATTGTTGTATCAAGTAAGGCATGGTCTGTATGTGACTGTTTCTTGTGAGACTTCACTTGCACAATTAATTTGCTGAAGCATCTAGTGTAATTAGAGCACGGTCCCAATCAGTGCGATTCCCGATATTTTCACCTAGTGTTTCTTAGGACAAATGCTTCTGAAAGAAACAGCTGCGAAATCACTATAGACACAGTTGTAATAATACATGCAGGTATAAAAACGACAGCTGTGACTTTGCAGGGGATAGCAATTGTAATACATATGGATGTGTATGTTAAAATATAAGAATCCTGTTATGTATAAAAAACGAACTCATATTAGTACAATAAATTGAAAAATGTAAATGTATATCTACAGATGTGCTGTGTATAATAATAGAACATGACTTGAAAATCACAGAGATTACATTGATGCACACAGACTGATACAAGTGAGTATCATATTATTGTAGGCACATTATGACTGGGGGGTGGGGGGATGGGTGGCTATTGCACAGAAAGTGGAAAAATTTCCCAGTCAGATATTCTTTGAATACTGCGTTTAACACCTGTTTAAGTTCTGTACTCCAGGAATAGACGTGGAAACATCCAAAATAACCGTTCTGACAGTCTATAGGACCCAACAGCAAATGTTTTGGACTTCACCAAGCAATTACTAGAAATAACTGAGATGTCATAGTATGTGGATATTTCAGTATAGATTATGTCTCTGATACTCATGAAGTATTGACATCTGAATTATATTTGTCCGCCACAGTAAGATTCCCAATAAGAATATTTCTAAATGTAATTGTTTATAATGAAATGGACATCAGATCTTTAACAAATAGTATATCTGACGATTTTAGTTAAATGGCAGTAATGAAACCTCCTCATCAATTCGGTTTAATTAAGAAAGGAAAAGGAAAATTTCACGGAATGGTGAATGCTGACTCTCATTACTCAGAGTATTAGCAGGATGACAAATTGGAAAGGAGTTTTCGAAGGACACACAGTAGATTGGAAATTTAATTCTTTCTTAATTACATAGCGTACGTACATTGTTATAATTCCAAGTGTTCTTTGTAGTGCATACAAAAAACTCAAAATTCCAAGCAAAAGTCAATGTCAGTTTTTAGCTGTATTAGATACAAAAAGAATAAATGCAGCAATTGAATAAGTGTTGAACTCCCAGATGACACTGGGAAAAGGACAGATGACATGAAAATCAAGTTTCTGGCTATTAATTTCAATGAAATCTTCCTAACAGCATCTGGAAACCCAGGGCAAAATACTGTCAATTGAAAGCACATCCAGTAAATGTACTTAGACAAGTAACACATATTCAGACATCAGATACCAATGTAGCCAACTCAGATATATGACAAAAATTATCAGGTTACTATAAAGTAGTAAGCTTTGTGTCTAGTGTGGTATCTCAGGCAAAATGCTAAAATTTAGCTAGGATTTGTGTTTTATTTAATATACAGAGCAAATTTTCCCAGTGTGTACAAACTCTAGGGAATGATCGATGAGAGGATACAGAACAAAAAAGATGTAATGAACTTGTGTGCGGAAATGCACGGTTTCCATGCTAGAGACCATTTCTTCAGTCACACTTTGTTACAGAGACCGCTGTCTAATGTGCGCTGTACCGTGCAGCCACGGTTACAGTATCTGTGGTGCTGTTCCTCATACGTCATGCCCCAGTACCCTCTCCTGCTATAATGTTGTGTCCGATTCACTTCTCTTGCTGACCCACACTACAGTGGATGTGATATAGCTCTGTACACAGTGGTCACGTATTCGAATCGAGATCTTTCCGACACGGTGTTTACTTACAAAAAGGCAAATGCCAACGATCGGCGAACCCACCAACAACAACCACAGCACTCAATGCTTGCTACAGTGTTTCACCATTTGAGATGGGGTCGTTTCAGGAAGCAGGAAATCGTGAAGGACACGCCCTAAATGTTCGGTCACTGTACTTTGAGGAGTATGTGATTAACACTGTGGAAGCTTACCGCTGTGTCAGTACCGGGCAGATTGCCCACCTGTACGGGGTTAGCCAGACAAGAGTGTGGAACATTATCCAGGACAGTTGTTACTACCCTTAGCATTTACAGCATGTGCAGGGCTTACTAAAAACAGACTTTCCTCTTTGGGAGTAGTTTCGTCACTGGTTTCTTTACCAGGCAACCAAAGTTCCGTGGTTTTTGTTGTCCATCATATTCACAGATGAGGCTAACTTTATGCGGAGTGGTATCTTCAACTTTTGTAACAGTCATCTGTAGGATAGTATGGAGATTTCCCACGGTATGGTGACACCGTATCATCTGCATTGCAGCTCGAATGTGTGAGCCCGGATAATTGGTAACTGCATTTTGGGACCAGTCATACTTCCACGTTGCCTAACAGACCAGAACTACCGGTGTTAGCTTTAGCTGTGGGTGACTTTGTCACACCTGCTGGAAGACGTTTCAGTGATGATTTGAAACATTATGTGGCTGCTACGTGGTTGTGCTTCAGCCCACTTCGCTGTTAACTTCCAGGCGCATCTGAATTGTGTCTTCCCTGGCTGTTGGGTCGGGCAAGGGGGTCCAGCTGCATTGGCTGCTTATTTACTGGATCTCAGTACATGTGATTCCTGGTTATGGGACCATCTCGAAAGTACTGTGTGTGCAGAGTCCATTCCAGACGTGGAGACACTGGAGCAGCATAATCGTGCTGCCTTTGACGCTGTTCAGATGCAGCCTGGCCGATGTGAACGTGTCAGACAGAACATGCTACGGTGTGTACACGCATGTGTTCAGGCACATGGAAACCATTTTCATCACATTGTTTAACTGTGGCTGCATGTACAGCACATATTGGACCGCAGTGTCCATAACAATGTATGACTGAATAAACAGTCTCTCGCATGGAAACCATTTTTCCAGACTTAAGTTCATTTGATCTTTTTCGTTCTGTATCTTCTCATTGATCGATCCCTAAGTTTGTACATGGTGGGAAAAATCACCCTGTATATCTAACGGCAATATTCAATTAACATTTTCGCCCCCTCGGTTCAAATGTTTGTACGCCAATGCTTGCTCAGGTTCTTATTAATTGGAAGCAAGTTGTGTGCCATTTTAAATTTATGTAGTCTAAATTTTCTTTAGTGTAGAGTTTGAGAAATGAAAAACTGTAAATCAACAAAGGCCTCATCTTTTGATCTGAAGTACACTGCAGCAAATTCGGCCATCATAAGTAAAAGAAATTAGTATGTGTGATAGACTGGGAAAATTTGTAATCAGTTCTACTGTAGTCACAACATTAAAAACCAAACTTCCTACAAGACTAACGATTACATTCAACACACGTAACTGTTTCTTATGATCAAGTTCTATGAGATAAACCTAAAACAAGTTGCTTGAATAGCAATGTTTGTGAAGAGTCTACATATGGGATAACTGGGTATCATTCTTTAGCTAACAACTTTTGCTACATTGCTGCTTGCTCACATTACGTATACTAAAACAAGGCCACCAACACAAATGCTCAAAATAACAAGCTCATCACTGTCAATTCTCACTCTCTTGTTTTATTAACTTTGTTTTTGAGACCATTGGCACAACTTTCCTATTTGATGCACATTGCCTCTCGTTCAAAGTTTTGTTAACATACTCAAAATGGTTATTGCTGGTGTAAATGCAGCAGCTAACGTTGGAACTGTTTTCTATTTATTTATTTATTTATTTATTTATTTATTTATTTATTTATTTATTTACAATGTTCTATGGATGAGGGATATAATACTATTACATCAATAAATCATTATATTTGATGCAAACGAACAGTTTTCTACCATTTTACACATAGTTTCTGTGTTTGTTAGGCACAACTTTTCTTCAGTCCTTGCGTTCATTGAAGCCCATGTTACAGTGTGATAAACTTTAAATATTCAAAAATACTAAAGTCTCAAGCATCTCACTTACATGTGTACGAAGTACTCTTCAGGCTACTGTCATGAAAATATACTGCACATAGAAAAACCAGTTTTCTTGTATCCATGTTTTATACTTACAGCTTTTTTTTGTTTGAATGGGTGAAAGTGTTTAAAGTAACAAACTACATAGCAATATGTTCTTGTATCTGACATGGGCACTAACTGTATAGCAAGAAGATTTAGTAACTTCATATGAATAAAAGTAAAATCCGGGATGAGAAAATAGCTGAGCTTTCTTTTTGCTAGTGTTTTCCATAGGTAGGCTAGCATATTGTACATATAGTACAGTAGTATCGGTGACAGAGCATGAGAGTCCAAATTGTGACCCTCCAATGGACTGGCTGCTGCTTTATTATTTAGTTAATTAATTTCTTGCAAATGTGGATAAAATTAAAGAATTCAATATTGGCCCCATCAGAACATACAAATGCAACTACACAGAGAATACAAAGTGATGATTACGACTATTCATCATCTGTATAACTGTTTTTTTATGATTTGATGATGATTATAACTTGGGACTGATTAATGTACAAATAAATTTTAATGGGACAATGCCTGAATTTTATATCAAAGGTAGGCTCCATTTCACATTTTTTCTTCTATCAGCCACCAAATGGCAATACGGAAGAATGAATATTACTCATCAACACGTGCCTCGAAATACGGAGCTTAACTTTCTGTATCCACTGAAAATCACAGATTTTCAGTAATGTAAGACCCAAAATGGGAACAGCAAAAATGATATGCCACCACTTACCAAATGTGCTGCATACTGCAACACAGAACAGCAGTGTGTGTTTAATGACCAAATCTTTTCATTGTCAGATCAAGAAGAATGTCCACCTTTGGTCGGAACCTATGTAAGACATGCCATTTTCACAGATTTTGTGATTTAAATGTTTGTAGTCTGAAGAAAGATGTGGGAATCTTCAAATTTCTTGATCTTCCTTGCTCTAGCTCAAGTGAATATTCTGGTTCATATCTAGATACAGAAACATGGATTTTCACTGATTTGACAAAAATTTTGCCTTCCTTAGGACATGTGGTCACATCCTGAACACCAGCTCGGTTACAGTCATCCCATCAAAGGTTGGCTTCGTTTGTACTAGAACTCCAAGTAAAAATTACAGTAATATCCGCTTCCCAAATCACTCCATTTGTTGTTGTTGTTGTTGTTGTGGTCTTCAGTCCAGAGACTGGTTTGATGCAGCTGTCCATGTTTCTCTATCCTGTGCAAGTTTCTTCATCTCTGAGTAACTACTGAAGCCTACATTCTTCTGAATCTGCTTAGTGTTTTCATCCTTTTGTCTCCCTCTATGATTTTTACACTCCACACTGCCCTCCAATACTAAACTGGTGATCCCTTGATGCCTCAGAATGTGTCCTACCTTTTTCTAGTCAGGTTGTGCTCTAAATTCCTCTTCTCCCCAATTCTATTCAGTACCTCGTCATTATCTAATCCTCAGCATTCTTCTGTAGCAACACATTTGAAAAGCTTCTATTCTCTTCTTGTGTAAATTACTTATTGTCCATTATTCACTTCCATACATGGCTACACTCCATACAAATACTTTCAGAAAAGACTTTCTGATACTTAAATCTATACTCAATGTTAACAGATTTCTCCTCTACAGAAATTCTTTCCTTGCCATTGTCAGTCTACATTTTATATCCTCTCTATGTCAACCATCATTAATTACTTTGCTCCCCAAATAGCAAAACTCATTTACCACTTTGTGTGTCTCATTTCCTAATCTAATTCCCTCAGCATCACCCGATTTAATTTTACTACATTCCATTATCCTCGTTTTGCTTTTGTTGATGTTCATCTTATATCCTCTTTTCAAGACACTATCCATTCCATTCAACTGCACTTCCAGGTCCATTACTGTCTCTGCCAGAATTATAATGTCATCGGTGAATCTCAAAGTTTTTATTTCTGCTCTGTGGATTTTAATTCCTACTCCAAATTTTTCTTTTGTTTCCTTTACTGCTTGCTCAATATACATATTGAATAACATTGTATTCACTCCCTTTCCAACCACTGCTTCCCTGTAATGCCCCTCGACTCATAATTGCCGTCTGGTATATGTCCAAATTTTAAATAGGCTTTTGCTCCCTGTATTTGACTCCAGCCATCTTCAGAATTTGAAAGACAGTATGTCAACATTGTTATAAGCTTTCTCAATGTCTACGAATTCTAGAAATGTAGTTTTGCCTCTCCTTAATCTTTCTTCTAAGGTAAGTGGTAGCGTCAGTATTGCCTCGCGTGTTCCTACATTTTATGGAATCTAAACTAATCTTCCCCAAGGTCGGGTTCTACTAGTTTTTCCATTCATCTGTAAAGAATTTGCGTTAGATTTTGCAGCTGTGATTTATTAAACTGATAGTTCGGTAATTTTCACACCTTTCTTTGGCATTGGAACTGTTACATTCTTCTTGAATTCTGAGGGTATTTCGCCTGTCTCATACATCTTGCTCACCAGATGGTAAGGGTTTTGTCAGGGCTGGCTCTCCCAAGGCTATCTGTAGTTCTAATGAGATGTTGTCTACTCCTGGAGCCTTGTTTTGATGTAGGTCTTTCAGTGCTCTGTCAGATTCTTCGCGCAGTATCATATCTCCCATTTCACCTTCACCTACATCCTCTTCCATTTCCATAATATTGCACTTGAGTACATCGCCCTTGTGCAGACCCTCTGTATACTCCTTCCACCTTTCTGCTTTCCCTTCTTTACTTAGAACTGGTTTTCCATCTGAGCTCTTGATATTCATACAGGTGGCTCTCTTTTCTCCAAAGGCATCTGTGATTTTCCTGTAGGTGGTATCTATGTCATCCCTAGTGATATATACCTCTGAATCCCTACATTTGTTCACTATCTATTCCTGCTTAGCTATTTTGCACTTCCTGTTGATCTTATTTCTGAGAATTTGTATTCCTTTTCACCAGCTTCATTTACTGTATTTTTATGTTTTTTCCTTTCAACAATTAAATTCAATATCTCTTCTGTTACCCAAGGGTTTCCACTAGCCCTCGTCATTTTACCTATTTGATCCTCTGCTGCCTTCACTACTTCATCCCTCAGAGCTACCCATTCTTCTTCTACTGTATTTCTTTCCCCCATTCCTGTCAATTGTTCCCTTATGCTCTCCCTGAAACCCTGTACAACCTCTGATTTAGTCAGTTTATCCAGGTCCCATCTCCTTAAATTCCCACCTTTTTGCAGATTCTTCAGTTTTAATCTACTGTTCACAACGAATAAATTGTGTTCAGGGTCCACATCTGCCCCTGGAAATGTATTACAATTTAAAACCAGGTTCCTAAATCTCTGTCTTACCATTATATAATCTATCTGAAAACTTCCAGTGTCTTCTGGCCTCTTCCACATTCCACGTATACAACCCCTCACCATCCAGGGGGGTAACCACTCTTTGGCAGGTTCGGTGCCCCAGCCTTTGCAGTATTTTTCCATTCTGTGCTGCATGTCTATCCTCTTGCTATTCTTTTTCCTCTCCCTCGGGAAACATGTCTGCGGAATTATTGGGAATGTTCTGCATTCTGTCACTGACATACGAACAGTCTCACCTTTAGTTTTGGCTCCCTTTTCCTTTGTTTGTTTCTCTTCTTCTCTCATTCCTCCGCTTCAGCATTTGAGGATCATTTTTTTCCCTTCTTCCTCCCTGTGCTCTCTTGAACGCCGGCCCACGCGTACCAGGTGACTGTGTAATGCGCAATTCCCAGCCCCAGGGGCGACAGGTAGGGTCCACACGTATCCCCTATTACGGGCCAGGCCCAGGGAGGCGTGATTGCCTGAGCTGCAACCTTCCCAAATTACCGATTGGTCCCTCTGTCAGATTTTTGGGAGGTGTTATCTGAGGTGGCTGTGCCCCCTTGTGAATGGAGACCCCAGTTGGAAGAAGTACGCCATCGGATACGCTGGCAATGGTGGTGGATTTTCTCACAATGAGTCATTCATCTTCCCAATCGACGTCTACAAAATGTAAACGAAATGAGGCTAACACTTCAAAGACCCTTCCAGCTGCACCACGATTCCTCGTGGTCTCACGTACTGGAGACGGTCAGTCCTTCGCCGTGATCAATCCGTTTGTTATTCGGAAAGGTTTTGATGCAACTGCTGGACCTATGAAATCCTGCTCTCATTTAGAGAATGGCACTTTTCTGATGGAGATGGCTTCTGACTCTCAAACAAAACTGCTTGCTGCCTCGCTTGTCCACAGCTACCCTGTTCATGTCGAGGCCGACAGAACTTTGAATTCTTCACTTGGTGTATTTTACACCACACTGCTTGGCAGTGTAACCGAGGCCGAAATACACTCTTACCTCTCTGGTCAGAGTTTCATTGCCGTCCATCGTGTAGATTCCTCCTTAGTGCCCACCTGCAGCCTTTTCCTCTCCTTTGACAGGGCGGTGCTGCCGTCCAAGCTCAAAGCAGGCTATGATATTATCAAACTCCAGCTGTACATTCCGAACCAGATGCGCTGCTACCACACTGGAACATCTTGTCGACAACCAGCCAAATGTGTAACCTGTGGCAGGGATGCAAACGAGGGCGATTGTCCGCCTCCTCCTCCCTGCTGTATCAACTGCAGTGGCGGCTGTGCCACCTCCTCTCGGGATTGTCCCGTGTATCTAGATGACCGGGCTGTCCGAGAGATTCGGGTAAAGGAAAAAGTGCCTTACCCCGTAGCTCGCAAGTTACTGGCTAGTCGCAAACTCTGTTTTCTCCCATCTGGCACCTACAGTTCTGTTCTCATTACCCCTCGCTCTGTGAATGATGTTGCCACGCAGACACACGACATCAGATTCGGCTCGGAGATTGTGAAATTGCCCGGTGTCGAGGTAACATCACCATCACGCCGTCCCGCTGTGCGAGAAACCGCCAAACTCCCGGCTCGAGGGGTGAAGCCACCGACTACACGACCGGCAGGCAGGAAAGGACAGAAGATGTACTCCAGCCAAACAGTACCCGATTCTTCCTCTAACTGGATAGGCTCAAAGAAGTCCGCTAAAGGCAAACGGTCTTCTCCATCGCTAACTCGGAGATCCTGTTCGACTGTGTCGCCACGTGGTACCTTAGCCCAGTCAGTCTCTGTCTCGCCAGTGCACACCACCGACTGTTTTTCAGCACTGGACTCCTCAGACTGACCACACAAGCAAGCCGATGCTTCTGTGGACACCATGGTGCAGGATCCTCCTGTTCCTGTGCCCTGTAGTAGTGACTCTACACCGGGTGTCACTCAGTGGCCGCCAAGTTGACACCCCTCCGTCCCTTCCTCCTCGTGACTGTCCTGCAATGGAATGTTCGGATCCTTCGGTCCCACAAAGAGGATTTACGGCTGCTTTTAGCATCGCAGCATCCTCTTGTCCTCTGCCTTTAGGAAACGAAATTGCGCCCTCACGAGCGCTTTGAGCTTTCACATTACTTACCGATCCGTTTTGAACTTCCCCGTCACATGGGGCGTCATGCTGCTCATACTGAATGACCTTCATAGTGAACCCATCTCCCTGACTATCCGTCTTCAAGCTGTTGCAATTCCCCTTTCCCTTTCCCACCTGACTTCCTCCCTCTGTACCATTTATGTACCTGCGTCATTAAGTGTCACCGGGGCAGACTTCCTTCAGCTTATTAGGCAGCTACCTCCCCCGTTTTTGCTACTCGGCAACTTTAAAGCACATCAGTCAGGCAGTAGTAGCCAACCGAGACAGGTGCAGCAACAGGGAAGTAACCGCTTTTCTGACATTTACGAGTTTGTAACAAGGAGCGAATTTTATTATATCACCTGTGTGCTTTAATAGTTTAGTTTCTTGAGTCTCTGCGTGTAAATTTAATATCTAATAGCCACAGTTCTCGCGTTTTCATTTGCATCGGAAAGTAAACCGATTTTATGACGTATTACAAGTTCCTAATCGGGGGCGAGTTATTTAGTTTCACCCGAGTGCTTCAGTAGTTAGGTTTTTGAATATCTGCGTGTTATTAGACACAGTTCCTGTGATTTCATCAGGGTCTACAGTAGAGTTGCGCAGCACATGCCGATAGTCCGTTTACGTGCACGGTTTGGTTTTCCATGGTCTTTAGTATGGAGAAGGTGTGTGCAGATGTGCGCCTAGTTGGTGAGACTTTGCTCTCAGCTTCAGGCTGTGATGGCTTCGGTTACACAGCTTGAGGCTGCAGTGGATGGGCACTGCCGTTGTGGTCCAACTGTAGGGATGTAACAGAAGTCCAACACATCCAAGTCCTCTGATTGATCCAAACTGGTGACCAACACAGTTACTGCTCGCACCGAGGTTGACCCCTCACCTGTGGTCGAGTGGGAAGTCACCCCAGGGCGAAGCAGGTGGCGAAAGACTTCCCAGGCGGCCGCACGTAATGCCTCCCCAGTTTGTCTGACAAACAGGTTCCAGGTGCTGTCTATGGCTGACACTGTCGCTGAGCCAGATGCTGTCACTGTCGTGTTTCAGAGGAAACCACTCAGCCTGCAAGATCCAGGCAATCGCAGACGGTGTGATTATTGGTGGGTGGGAGCTTCAATGTTGGGCGAATTTTGGGACTTGGCTGACAAGAAGGGTAAGAAAACCAATGTGGACTCCATGTGCATACTGGGTGGAGTCATTTATGATGTGGAAAGGGTCCTCCTGGTTGCCATGAAGAGCACAGGGTGCAGCCAACTGCAGGTGGTTGCTCACGTCGGTACAAATGATGTGTGTCACTTTGGATCAGAAGAGATTCTCTCCGGTTTTGAGCGGCTAACAGAAGTGGTAAAGGCTGCCAGTCTTGCTTGCAAGATGAAAGCAGAGCTGACCATTTGCAGCATAGACCACAGGACTGATTGCGGACCTCTGATACAGAGCCGAGTGGGGGGTCTGAATCAGAGGCTCAGACGGTCCTGTGACCGTGTAGGCTGCAGATTCCTCAACTTGTGCTGAAGGTTGGTTGAGTTTCGGTTTCTGCTGAATAGGTCAGGTGTCCACTATACGCAGGAGACAGCTACACGGGTAGCAGGGGCTGTGTGGCGTGGACTGGGCGGTTTTTTAGGTTAGAGGCTTTCAGGAAAACACAAGAAGGGCTTCAGTCACAAAGGATGCAGGCCGAACACAGGAAGAACATAGATACAGGAACCATCCACGTAACAGTTGTAAATTGTCGTAGCTGTGTTGGGAAAGTACCAGAGCTCCAAGCGCTAATAGAAAGCACTGATGCTCAAAGCGTTATAGGCACTGAAACCTAGCTAAAGCCGGATATAACCACAGCCGAAATTTTTGCAAAGAAACTAATGGTGTTCCGAATGGATAGGCTAAACACGGTTGGCGGTGGCGTGTTTGTTGCTGCTAGAAGTACTTTAACTAGTCGCAAAATTGAAGTAACTACTTCCTGTGAGTTGGTATGTGTAGAGGTCATTGTTGCCAACCGGAATAAAATAATAACAGGATCCTTTTACTGATCTCCCAATTCAGATGATACAGTTGCTGAAAGGTTCAAAGACACCTTGAGTTTGATTTCAAACACGTACCTGACTCATACGATAATAGTTGGTGGTGACTTTAATTTACCCTCGATATGTTGGCGAAAATACATGTATAATTCTGGAGGTATGGCTAAAATATTATCCGAAATTGTGCTAAACGCATTCTCTGAAAATTCTTTTGAGCGTTTAATTCATGAGCCCACGCGAATAGTAAATGGTTGTGAAAACACACTTGACTTCTTAGCAACAAATAGTTAATAACGAACATGAAACCGATTCAAGGATTAGTGAACACAGGGCTGTCGTAGTAAGATTGAATATTGTAATCCCCAAAAATAAGCGAACGATATACCTATTCAAAAAAGCAGATAAAAATTCACTTGACGCCTTCCTGAGAGACAATCTCCACTCATTCCAAATTCATAATACAAGCTTAGACCAGGTATGGCTTGAATGCAAGGAAACAGTATCGGCAGCAATTGAGAGATTTATACCAAATAAATTAACAGACGACGGAAATGATTCTCCTTGGTACACAAAACGTGTTAGAACACTGTTGCAGAAACAACGAAACATACATGCCAAATTTAAACAGATGCAAAATCCCCAAGATTGTCGATCTTTTACAGAAGCTCGACATTTAGCGCGGACTTCAATGCAAGATGCTTATAACAGTTTCACAACGAAACTTTGTCTCGAAATTTGGCAGAAAATCCAGAGATTCTAATCGTATGTGAAGTATGTCCGCGGCAAGAAACAATCAATGACTTCTCTGTGCGATAGCAATGGAGATACTATCGAAGACAGTGCTGCCAAAGCTCAAAGCTGAGTTACTAAATACAGCCTTCCGAAATGCCTTCACAAAAGAAGACGAAGTAAATATTCTGGAATTCGAATTGAGAACAGCTGCTAACATGAGTAACGTAGAAGTAAATATCCTCGGAGTAGTGAAGCAACTTAAATCACTTAACAAAAGCAATTAGGTTCCCTCGGAATATGCTGATGCATTATCTCCATACTCAACAATCATATACTACCACTCGCACGACGAAATACCCGTACCCAAAGACTGGAAAGTCGTAGATGTCACACCAATATTCAAGAAAGCTAGTAGGAGTAAACCACTAAATTACAGGTCCATATCTTTAACTTCGATATACAGCAGGATTTTGGAACATACACTCCTGGAAATGGAAAAAAGAACACATTGACACCGGTGTGTCAGACCCACCATACTTGCTCCGGACACTGCGAGAGGGCTGTACAAGCAATGATCACACGCACGGCACAGCGGACACACCAGGAACCGCGGTGTTGGCCGTCGAATGGCGCTAGCTGCGCAGCATTTGTGCACCGCCGCCGTCAGTGTCAGCCAGTTTGCCGTGGCATACGGAGCTCCATCGCAGTCTTTAACACTGGTAGCATGCCGCGACAGCGTGGACGTGAACAGTATGTGCAGTTGACGGGCTTTGAGCGAGGGCATATAGTGGGCATGCGAGAGGCCGGGTGGACGTACCGCCGAATTGCTCAACACGTGGGGCGTGAGGTCTCCACAGTACATCGATGTTGTCGCCAGTGGTCGGCGGAAGGTGCACATGCCCGTCGACCAGGGACCGGACCGCAGCGACGCACGGATGCACGCCAAGACCGTAGGATCCTACGCGGTGCCGTAGGGGACCGCACCGACACTTCCCAGCAAATTAGGGACACTGTTGCTCCTGGGGTATCGGCGAGGACCATTCGCAACCGTCTCCATGAAGCTGGGCTACAGTCCCGCACACCGTTAGGCCGTCTTCCGCTCACGCCCCAACATCGTGCAGCCCGCCTCCAGTGGTGTTGCGACAGGCGTGAATGGAGGGACGAATGGAGACGTGTCGTCTTCAGCGATGAGCGTCGCTTCTGCCTTGGTGCCAATGATGGTCGTATGCGTGTTTGGCGCTGTGCAGGTGAGCGCCACAATCAGGACTGCATACGACCGAGGCACACAGGGCCAACACCCGGCATCATCGTGTGGGGAGCGATCTCCTACACTGGCCGTACACCACTGGTGATCGTCGAGGGGACACTGAATAGTGCACGGTACATCCAAACTGTCATCGAACCCATTGTTCTACCATTCCTAGAGCAGCAAGGGAACTTGCTGTTCCAACAGGACAATGCACGTCCGTATGTATCCCGTGCCACCCAACGTGCTCTAGAAGGTGTAAGTCAACTACCCTGGCCAGCAAGATCTCCGGATCTGTCCCCCATTGAGCATGTTTGGGACTGGATGAAGCGTCGTCTCACGCGGTCTGCACGTCCAGCACGAACGCTGGTCCAACTGAGGCGCCAGGTGGAAATGGCATGGCAAGCCGTTCCACAGGACTACATCCAGCATCTCTACGATCGTCTCCATGGGAGAACAGCATCCTGCATTGCTGCGAAAGGTATATATACACTGTACTAGTGCCGACATTGTGCATGCTCTGTTGCCTGTGTCTATGTGCCTGTGGTTCTGTCAGTGTGATCATGTGATGTATCTGACCCCAGGAATGTGTCAATAAAGTTTCCCCTTCCTGGGACAGTGAATTCACGGTGTTCTTATTTCAATTTCCAGGAGTGTATATTGTGTTCAGACATTATGAATTACCTCGAAGAAAACTATCTATTTACACCCAGTCAACATTTGTTTAGAAAACATCGTTACTGTGAAACACAACTAGCTCTTTATTCACATGAACTGTTGAGTGCTATTGACAAGGGATTTCAGGTCGATTCTTATTTCTGGATTTCCGGAAGGCTTTTGACACTGTTCCACAGAAGCGGCTCGTGGTGAAATTTCGTGCTTATGGAATATCGTCTCAGTTACGTGATTGTATTTGTTATTTCCTGTCAGAGAGGTCACAGATCGTAGTAATTGATGGAAGGTCATCGAGTAAAACAAAAGTGATTTATGGCGTTCCTCAAGGAAGTGTTATAGGCCCTTTGCTGTTCCTCATCTATATAAACGATATAGGAGACAATCTGAGCAGTCGTCTTAGGTTGTTTGCAGATGTCGCTGTCATCAGATGTTCGAAACAAATTTAAAAACGATTTAGAAAAGATATCTGAATGGTGCGAAAATTAGCAATTGACCGTAAATTACGGAAAGTGTGAGGTCATCCACATGAGTACTGTACTAAAAGGTAGAGAAGAGGGATGAGCCCCGTACTGACGTTGAAAGGAATCGTCAAAATGGGAGGCATACATGATGAATCAGTCTAATCTAAAATCCATAAATTCAACTAAATACTTAAGTATTACAATAACAAACAACTTAAATTGGAAGAAACACACAGAAAATGTAGTGGGGAAGACTAAGCAAAAACTGCGTTTTATTGGCAGGACACTTGGAAAATGTAACAGATCTACTAAGGAGACTGCCTACACTACACTTGTCCGTCCTGTTTCAGAATACTGCTGCGCGGTGTGGGGTGCTTACCAGATAGGACTGACGGAGTACATCGAAGAAGTTCAAAGAAGGCAGCACGTTTTGTACTATCGCGAAATATGGGAGAGAGTGTCACAGAAATGATACAGTATTTGGGCTGGACATAATTTTTAAAACAGGCTTTTTTTTGTTACGGTGGAATCTTGTCACGAAATTCCAATCACCAACTTTCTCAATCGAATGTCAAAATATTTTGCTGACACCGACCTAATGTGGAGAAACGATCACCACAATAAAATAAGGGAAATCAGAGCTCATACGGAAAGACATAGGTGTTCGTTCTTTCCGCGTGCTATATGAGATTGGAATAATAGAGAACTGTGAAGGTGGTTCGATGAACCTTCTGTCAGGCACTAAAAAGTGATTTGCAGGGTATCCATGTAGATGCAGATGTAGATCATCCCCTCTGGGGCTCTCCCAGGACCTGTAAGAGAGGTGTCCTATTGGCTGACCACCTTAACCAACTTGACCTCTTCTGGCTTAACACTGGAGCACCCACTTTCCTTTCCAACTCTTTGCAGACATATTCCCATTTGGACCTATCCTTTTGCACTGCCCAGCTTGCCCATCATCCTGAGTGGTCCGTTCTTTCTGTCACCTATTCAAGCGGCCATTTCCCGTGTGCTCTCCATTTGCTGACTCCTACCCCATCTGCATGCACGCCCAAATGGCAGCTTACTAAAGCTGACTGGCAGCTTTCCTCCTTTCTGGTGACTTTCACAGAACTAGATTTCCCCAGTTGTGATGACTAGATGGCCTATCTCACGAATGTTATCCTTACTGCTGCAGAACATTCCATTCCTCTCACTTCCTCTTTACTACGTCATGTTCCAGTCCCTTGGTGGACTGAGGCATGCCGCAATGCAATCCGCACACGGAGACATGCTCTCCCGTTTTTTAACTGCCACGCTACGCTGGCAGACTGCCTTCATTATAAACAGATGCACGCAATGTGTCATCACGTCCTTTGGGATAGCAAACGAGCTAGCTGGCTTTCATTCACTACTTCCCCTGTCCTGTGGGCCAACTTCCCATGGCTCTCTGGGACCAAGATCCATTCCCCAATTTCCTGCCTGACAGTTGCAGACAATGTTATTGTGGACCCTGTTGCTGTCTCCAACACCCTGGGCCACCATTTTGTGGAAGTTTTGAGCTCTTCACACAATCACCCTGTGTTCCTCCATTGGAAAAGAGCGGAGGAGGCTGGGGCGATACACATCTCTTCTCCGAATCGTGAGTGCTACAATGCCACATTTACTATGAGGGAGCTCCATAATGCTCTCATTTCATCCCGATCCTCCACCCCTGAGCCAGACGCCATCCACATTGGGATGTTGCAGCACCTTTCTCTCGCAGGCAAGCAGTTTCTGCTTAACATTTACAACCGCATCTGGGCAGAGGGCACATTTTTTCCTGGACGCTGGCATGAAGCCACCGTCGTACCCACACCTAAGTCCGGCAATGACAAAAACCTTCCTTCTAGCTACCACCCCATCTCTCTTACCAGTTGCGTTTGCAAGGTGATGGAACATACGAGTCATGCCTGGCTGGTTTGAAGGCTTGAGCCTCGCACTTTACTGACGAATGCACAGTGTGGATTTAGAGCACAGCATTCTGCAGTTGACCATCTCCTTACTTTGTCCATCCATGTCATGAACGGTTTTTTGCAGAAGTCCCAGATTGAGGCTGTGGTTTTCGATTTGAAGAAGGCCTACGACACCTGCTGGAGAACTCTTTACACGTGGGGCTTCCGTGGCTGACTGCCCTGTATCCTTGAGGCATTTTTACAAGATCAAGTTTTCAAGGTGCGTGTGGGTTCTGCCTTGTCGGACACCTTTAGCTAGGAAAATGGTGTGCCTCATGGTTCTGTCTTGAGTGTTGTATTTTTTGCTATCGCCATTAACTCTATCATGGCCTGTCTCCTACCAGGCATCACCGGCTCCCTTTTTGTTGACGATTTTGCCATCTGTTCAGCTCTCCACAGATGTGTCTAACTGAGTAGCGTCTTCAGCACTGTCTTGATCATCTTTACTCCTAGAGCACTGACAATGGATTTCGCTTTTCCCCTGACAAAACCGTCTATATGAACTTCTGGTGGTGCAAATGGCTTATCCCACCATCTCTATATCTTGGGCCTATTGCCCTTCCGTTCGTTGTAACTACTGAATTCCTGGGGCTCATGCTGGATAGGAAACACTCTTGGTCCTCCCATGTGTCTTACCTGGCAGCCCAATGTACGCGGTCCGTCAGTGTCCTCAATGTAATTTCCTGGGGGTGCTGATTGAACCACCCTCCTCCGTTTATACCGATCCCTTGTTTGTTCGAAACTCGGCTATGGGTGCTTTGCTTATGCATCTGCACGCCCATCCCTCTTACACCGTCTCAATACTATCCACCATCGTGGCATCCAGTAGGCCACGGGCGCCCTTTACATCAGCCCAGTTGAGAGTCTGTATGCTGAACTACGACAGTCCTACCGCCATGACTTTCTCCTCAGCAGGTATGCCTGCCATTTGTCTGCTATGCCTGGCAACCCCTCTTATGCCTCCCATTTTGACGATTCCTTTCAACGTCAGTACGGGGCTCATCCCTCTTCTCTGTTACCTCCTGGAGTCCGCTTTCGCCATTTGCTATGGTGGCTTAACTTCACACTACTTGCAACTATTCCAGTGGGTGTGAACCCTTTACCACCTTGGTTTCGTAAAGCGGCCCACGTTAACCGTGGCCTTCATTCGCTTCCCAAGGACACTAATTCAGTCTTGGTCTATCGCCTCCAGTTTCACGAACTTCCCATGGAATTTGGCGATAGTACCTTTGTCTACACTGATGGCTCTCAGACTGATCGTGGTGTCAGGTGTGCCTTCGCCATTGGCACCTGTGTCTTTCGATCTCTGCTTCCGGCACACTGCTCAGTATTTACAGCCAACCTCTTGGCACTGTACCAGGCCATGGAGTATATCCGACAACACACTCTTTCCAATTGTGTCCTCTGCTTAGACTCACTGTGTCCTCCAAAGTCCATGTGCACTGTACACTACTCATTCCTTAGTGCAGGTCCAGGAAAACTGTCACTTGCTCACTCTTTGTGGAGCTAGTGTCATGTTTTTGTGTTTCCCTGGTCCCTGCCGTCTGTCAGGAGGTGGTGTCCCTTTGGCATCGCCAATGGTCCTCCCCTCACGGGAATAAACTTCGGCTTATTAAGCACCTCCCAGCGCCTTGGACGGCCTCCCTCGGCCCTCCCGCCAGGAGAAGATTATTTTAACTCTGTTGTGTATTGGGCACTGCCTATGTAGCCACCGACATTTGCTAAGTGGTGCTACCCCACCACTTTGTACACATTGTGCCAAAATTTTAACTGTTCGAGCAAAGGACCTGTGGGCTGTTGACCACATTTTACTTTTTATCTGCCGAATCAATATGGTGAAGACCATTTAAATTATGGTTTTGGACCTCCATTTCTGTATGGTATTTTTTTTAGCCATTTTTCCATGTGCCTGTTTTAAGCTCTCTCCTATTCTGTCCATAGGGAGTGACGTCTAGTCATTTAAATCTTCTCTGTGTTCGTGTTCTATAGTTTTGTCTTGGGCACGTATGACAGCAGTTATTTCTGCACCATAAGCAAAAGCAAAAGCAAAAGCAAAACAAAAACAAAAACAAAAAACGTATGCAACCTTCTTTCATGATTCTTAAACCAAGCTTTAGCTATGATTAAGTTATGCTCTATACAAAATTCTACCTAACCTCCATTCCATGTTCACCTACTACCTTTCCTTCTCTTCCTACTATCGAATCCCAGTCCCCCACGAGTGCTAAATTTTCGTCTCCCTTCACTGTCCGAATAGTTTCTTTTATCGCGTGATACATTTCTTTGATTTGTCAGCTGTGGAGCTAATTGCTATATAAACTTGTACTACTGTGTTGGGTGTGGGCTTTGTGTCTATCTTGGCTACAATAATGTGTTCACAATGTTGTTTGTAGTAACTTACCCATGCTCCTACTTTTTTATTCATTATTAAACTTACTCCTGTGTTACCCTACTTGATTTTGTACTTCTAACCCTGTTCACCTGACCAAAAGTCTTGTTCCTCCTGCCACTAACTTCACTAATTTCCACTATACCTAACTTTAACCTATCCATTTCCTTTGTAATTTTTCTAACTTACCTGCCCAATTAAGGGAACTGACATTCCATGCTCTGATCTGTAGAATGCCAGTTTTTTTTCTTCTTATAAGGGCATCCTCATGCCTTGCTTTCAGCCACTCGCAGTCCCAGCACAGCAAGGCCGTTTTGGTTAGTGTTACAAGGCCAGATGAGTCAATCATCCAGACTGTTGCCCCTGCAACTACTGAAAAGGCTTCTGCCCCTTTTCAGGAACCACACATTTGTCACTTCTTTATGCTCTTTAAATAACCCACCAAGCAAGTCTAGTGAAAAACGTACTTTATTTTTCATACTTTTTAACTTTCCATTACTGAGGATATAGCCTTCCACAGTTAACTTATTGGCGAGAAACGAAGTCAATCACATAAGAACAAATGAAGAAATAAACAATGATCCATTCTAGACGAAAGATTGTTTCCTTTCTTTATTGTGATAACCTCAAGCAGCTTTGCCACATAAGTTATCAAATAATTTTTGTTGGATCTTCCATCATATGTTATATAATCTGCGCCATCAGCTCCAATAGGACTGAAGCACATATACAGTTGGGCATGATTACAATGAACCCAATGATCCCTAATATTTACATTGATCTGTGTGTTCTTGTTGGGAAGATTTAGGTTATTTTTAGTCTCTCATTCACAGGGAATGAGTAAAACTGATAGCTCTAAATCCTATTCATTTATACAGGATAAAATTTTATTAATTAATTTCTAGAATGGCTGTTACAGTAGACTATTGAGGTCATCATGTTATCATTGTCACCAGTTACAGTTATTTCCATGTCCTTAATTATCTTCAACTGGAATAAGAACGTACAGGGTAATGTGGATCATGAATTAATGGTCCACTAAACTCAGCATTAGACTTGAACGAACCAGTAATATTAGTTTCGTGATAAAAGTGATCAGTCTGACTCTCAAACATTCCGTCAGATAGATAATAGTTTGTTGATTAATTCGAAAGGAATAATTTTAGGAACATTGTTAGCAACAGTCTTTCTCCTCCAAACGTGAAAATATTTTGTTGATGCTCTGACCTACATAGGAAGAAATGATCATCACAATAAAATAAGGGAAATCAGAGCTTGCACAGAAAGACGTTTGTGTAATGGAAATACATGAAAGGGCGTTAGCATTCTGCCACGAGCATTTTGCTTCTTTTTCTCTGTGAAGCGTCGTCAGTAACATGTCATATACGCATGTTTTTGTACATAATTGTGTTAGGAGGGAGAGTCAAATGAAAACCTTAAATTTGTAATAACAAATCGAAATTTCACCCCGTTATCCTGTAAGTTGGTAAGTGTGCTACAAACAGCGTGCAGAATGGCCTGTACGGGGGTAGCATAGTGCAGATGCACACATACCATCGCAGTAACAGTATAAAGATGGCCGCCCCACTTGCGACTTGCGCCAGGGAAGGAAAGAGTTCTGTTATTCGGTTTTTGCATAGTGAAGGTGTGAAACCTATTGAAATTCAACGACGAATGAAAGTTCAGTACGGTGATGCATGTTTGTCACAGCAGCAAGTCTACGAATGGAGTAGGAAGCTCACAAATGGTGTAAGTTCAGTGGAAGATGCTCCTCATCCAGGTCAGGCACAACGAGTTGTGACTCACAGAACATTGCAGCAGTTGAAGCCATAGTGAAGGAAAACGGGCAAGTAACACTGAATGACATTGCAGCATGTTTACAGACTAGTCATTGGTCAGCATATCACATTGTCCATGATGTGGTCCAATTTCACAAAGTGTCTGCAACATGGGTGCCTTGGCAGCTGACTCCTGAAATGAGAGAACGACGTGTTGATGCTTGTGAAGAACTACTTTGGCACTTTGAAATAGAAGGTGATGGCTTCCTTGCATGAATCGTTACTGGGGACAAAACCTGGGTTCACTTCCACCAACCGGAATCGAAGAGAGCGAGCAAGGAATGGTGCCATTCCTCATCAAAACCAAAGAAGTATCGAACAGAACCATCAGCAAGGAAAGTTATGCCGACACACTTTTGGGACGAAAAAGGCGTCATGTTGGAGCGTTACATGCCTAGAGGGACCACTGTCACCAGTCCATCATACACAGATCTCCTAAAAAATCACTGCAGCCTGCAATCAAACCAAATCGATGTGGATTGCTGTCAGCAGGTGTCCTTTTGCATCACAATGCAAGGCCCCACACTGCCCATACAACAGTTGCAACAATCACAGACCTCCATTTTGAGTGTCTTGCTCATACATTATACTCACCAGACCTTGCCCCCAAGGACCACTCAACGATGCAATGGGAGGAAAGAAGTTCCGTTCTGATGAAGAGGTACACCACACGGCACGTGAGTGGTTGCGCGGACTACCGAAAGAGTTTTTCTTTTCCTAAAGGAATTTACGCACTTTGTAAGTGCTGGAGGAATTGCATTTAGCGTGGGGGAGATTATGTTGAAAAGTGATACAGCTTTGTACCACTTCTGCACAATAAATAATATTTTAAAAAATATTTAAGGTTTTCATTTCACTCGCCCTTGTACATAACAATTACAGATTTTTGTTATTCTATTATTTTTGGGTCAGAAACAACTTTTTGTGGCACAAGTTATGGATGTTAAATTACTATTTGTTTCTACATATGACTTGTGATATTTATCCATATGTGCCGTCCTGGAGTTATGCTCAGTAGGTCTTCATACCCAGAATGTCAGATACCCCAAGGTACCTTTCCTGAACACTGTCAATGTCTTGACTTTTTGATGATAATTAAATACTGATGGCTCTGAGACGATTGTCCTGTTGAAGGAAAAGGAGAGAGTGGGGCCGGAGGGGAGGGGTCGGAGTGGAGGGAGTGAGGCGGGCGGGCGTGTCGGAGTGAGGCAGAGAGGCAGACCGGGCAGGGAGGGAGGCAGACCGGGCAGGGAGGGAGGCAGACCGGGCAGGGAGGGAGGCAGACCGGGCAGGGAGGGAGGCAGACCGGGCAGGGAGGGAGGCAGACCGGGCAGGGAGGGAGGCAGACCGGGCAGGGAGGGAGGCAGACCGGGCAGGGAGGGAGGCAGACCGGGCAGGGAGGGAGGCAGACCGGGCAGGGAGGGAGGCAGACCGGGCAGGGAGGGAGGCAGACCGGGCAGGGAGGGAGGCAGACCGGGCAGGGAGGGAGGCAGACCGGGCAGGGAGGGAGGCAGACCGGGCAGGGAGGGAGGCAGACCGGGCAGGGAGGGAGGCAGACCGGGCAGGGAGGGAGGCAGACCGGGCAGGGAGGGAGGCAGACCGGGCAGGGAGGGAGGCAGACCGGGCAGGGAGGGAGGCAGACCGGGCAGGGAGGGAGGCAGACCGGGCAGGGAGGGAGGCAGACCGGGCAGGGAGGGAGGCAGACCGGGCAGGGAGGGAGGCAGACCGGGCAGGGAGGGAGGCAGACCGGGCAGGGAGGGAGGCAGACCGGGCAGGGAGGGAGGCAGACCGGGCAGGGAGGGAGGCAGACCGGGCAGGGAGGGAGGCAGACCGGGCAGGGAGGGAGGCAGACCGGGCAGGGAGGGAGGCAGACCGGGCAGGGAGGGAGGCAGACCGGGCAGGGAGGGAGGCAGACCGGGCAGGGAGGGAGGCAGACCGGGCAGGGAGGGAGGCAGACCGGGCAGGGAGGGAGGCAGACCGGGCAGGGAGGGAGGCAGACCGGGCAGGGAGGGAGGCAGACCGGGCAGGGAGGGAGGCAGACCGGGCAGGGAGGGAGGCAGACCGGGCAGGGAGGGAGGCAGACCGGGCAGGGAGGGAGGCAGACCGGGCAGGGAGGGAGGCAGACCGGGCAGGGAGGGAGGCAGACCGGGCAGGGAGGGAGGCAGACCGGGCAGGGAGGGAGGCAGACCGGGCAGGGAGGGAGGCAGACCGGGCAGGGAGGGAGGCAGACCGGGCAGGGAGGGAGGCAGACCGGGCAGGGAGGGAGGCAGACCGGGCAGGGAGGGAGGCAGACCGGGCAGGGAGGGAGGCAGACCGGGCAGGGAGGGAGGCAGACCGGGCAGGGAGGGAGGCAGACCGGGCAGGGAGGGAGGCAGACCGGGCAGGGAGGGAGGCAGACCGGGCAGGGAGGGAGGCAGACCGGGCAGGGAGGGAGGCAGACCGGGCAGGGAGGGATGCAGACCGGGCAGGGAGGGAGGCAGACGGGCAGGGAGGGAGGCAGACGGGCAGGGAGGGAGGCAGTCGGGCAGGGAGGCAGACGGGCAGGGAGGCAGACGGGCAGGGAGGCAGACGGGCAGGGAGGCAGAGAGGCAGACGGGGAGGGTGGGAGGGAGGCAGAGAGGCAGACGGGGAGGGTGGGAGGGAGGCAGAGAGGCAGACGGGGAGGGTGGGAGGGAGGCAGAGAGGCAGACGGGGAGGGTGGGAGGGAGGCAGAGAGGCAGACGGGGAGGGTGGGAGGGAGGGAGAGAGGCAGACGGGGAGGGTGGGAGGGAGGCAGAGAGGCAGACGGGGAGGGTGGGAGGGAGGCAGAGAGGCAGACGGGGAGGGAGGGAGGGAGGGAGGGAGGCAGAGAGGCAGACGGGGAGGGAGGGAGGGGGGGAGGCAGAGAGGCAGACGGTGTAGGAGGGAGGGGGGGAGGCAGAGAGGCAGACGGGGAGGGAGGGAGGGAGGGAGGCAGAGAGGCAGACGGGGAGGGAGGGAGGGAGGGAGGCAGAGAGGCAGACGGGGAGGGAGGGAGGGAGGCAGAGAGGCAGACGGGGAGGGAGGGAGGGAGACAGGGAGGGAGGGAGACAGGGAGGGAGGGAGACAGGGAGGGAGGGAGACAGGGAGGGAGGGAGACAGGGAGGGAGGGAGACAGGGAGGGAGGGAGACAGGGAGGGAGGGAGACAGGGAGGGAGGGAGACAGGGAGGGAGGGAGGGATGGAGAGACGGAGAAGGAGGGAGAGGGAGGGAGGGAGGGAGACGGAGGGAGGGAGGGAGACAGGGAGGGAGGGAGACAGGGAGGGAGGGAGACAGGGAGGGAGGGAGAGGGAGGGAGGGAGGGAGATGGAGGGAGGGAGGGAGATGGAGGGAGGGAGGGAGATGGAGGGAGGGAGGTGTGTGTGTGTGACAGAGAGAGAGAGAGAGAGAGAGAGAGAGAGAGAGAGCGCACAAGTCTGTAAGTTTGTGGTTGACTGAAAGTGTTTCTCTCAAAATTATGTATTTCTTTAAAAACATACTGTGCTATTATACTTGCCAGAATTTCAAAATTGATGGAGGACATTCGGGTGAAGCTGTGGAAATCTAATCTGTCTTCGATAGTCACCTCCCATAACAAGTTATCATCACCACCACTTGTTCTTTAGTACTTTTTCATCCACAAAAGATGACATCTCTCTTTTTGTATGTGTGAATCTTCAGGTATTAACAGTGTGGAACCACATATCAGTACTGCATGTGCAAACCAAGTTGACACTTCATGCAATTTCGTGCCCACAATCAGTCGGTTCACGTCCTTGTCTGGCTTTCGTTCTTGATGTGTTTGGATCCCTTTTATTTCGCATTTCATCACACTTGTTGATCACAGCAAATGGAGTATTCCCAGCAAGTTCCCAGCACCCAGAAACATGCAGCTTCCTGTTCGATAGGCATCAGCACATATTAGTTGATTATATAAATCTGGACTGCAGTTACACCACTTCTGTACTCTACCCAAAAGGAACCAGTTAATAATTACAAAACTCAGTGCACCATCCCATGCATTGGCCAAATTCAGATAATATCATTCCAAAGTTAAAGTCTTGCAACTTCAGGCCTTCATTTTATAATACCAACAACATATCAAAATTTTTGTTCAATAGTAAAGACAAACTGCAACATTTGGCATGGAGGGGTATGTACAAAATCACATGCAAGCACTGTGGTAATGGGTCAGTCAGGCGAGCTGTGGCGATTAGGTTATCTGGACACGAGCTAAGCTGGAAGTTAAGAAAGACAGTTTCAACGTTTACCAAACACGTCTCTTCATAAAACCACATCTCTGACGTAGAAAGTGAAGTTTTGCATTCCGTTAAGAAAAACAGAAAAATGAGCAGAATGCCAGCTTAGTAATAAATGACCAAATGCAGTTTCCATTCTCCCCCTCTCTTAAATAGTTGCAGTTATACAAACATTACAACTGCAAATTCAACTTTAATTTTTATCTGTTATTAAATATAACACCACATCAATAACTTCAGGTTTAGTTTTATGTAATAGTTTCTGGGTGACAGAAAAATGTAATACTTGGCTTTGTAAACATCTCACTTGTCTTAATTCTTGCATATCCAATATTTTCTGTATAAATACAAGGTGTAGAACTTTTCTTCTGCCATTTGCTGATAGGTAGCGACAACGGTAAGTAGCGGTCGAAAGAAACAGATCGCCGATATAACTTCATTCAAACGTTAGTCGATCTGTGTGTGCATCGCAATGTTGTTATCGATTGAAAATGTCAGTTTACGAGCCTAATTCTCATCATTTGTGAGAGGTGTTACTGTTTTGTTTGAATATGAAGAAAACAGGAGCTGAGTCTCATCGAATGCTCTCAAGTACGTATGGTAAAGACGCTATGAGTGAAAGAGCGTGTTGTGAGGGGTTTCAATGCTTCAAGAACGGTGATTTTAATGTCTTAGACTGGCATGGTGGTGGGAGAGAGAATGTTTTCGAAGATGCAGAACTGGAGACATTGCTGAGTGAAGACTTGCGTCAAACTCAAGAAGAATTGGCAAGATTAGTGGGAGTGACACAGCAAGCCATTTCAAAACATCTCAAGGCTATGGGCATGATTCAGAAAGAAGGAACTTAGGTCCCATGTGAGATGAAACCAAGAGACGTTGAAATGTGTTTGTGAACAGTTGCCTCAGAGGCAAAAACAGAAGTGATTTTTGCATCGCAATCTGACTGGCGACGAAAAATGGGTTCATTACGATAACCCTAAATGCAAAAAATCATGTGGATATTTTGGCCAAGCTTCCACATCAACAGCCAAATCGAATATTCACAGTTCCAACATTATGCTCCTCGTCATCGTGTAATATGAAGTGTTAAAACCAAGTGAAACAATCACAGGTGTTTGTTATCAAACACAATTAATGCATTTGAGCAGAGCATTAAAAGACAAATGGCTGCAATACAGCAAGAGGCACGATAAGGTGACTTTGCAGCAAGGCCCACTTTGCATAAGAGGTCAAAACATACTTGGAAATGTTAAAGTGGGAAGTCCTACATCATCCACTGTACTCTCCAGACAGTGCTCCCTGTGACTATCACCTGTTTAGATCAATGGCACATGGCCTGGCTGACCAACACTTCCGATCTCATGAAGAAGTCACAAATTGGATTGATTCATGGATCGCTTCAAAAGATGAACAATTTTTTCGACGTGGGATTCGTACACTGCCCGAAAGATGGGAGAAAGTAGTAGCCAGCAATGGAAAACACTTTGAATGATACATGTGTAAACAATTTCTTTCAGTAAAGCCTCAAATGTTGGTGAAAAAAACGACATGAAGCAGATTACATTAATTCGAATCCCAAAGAAAGTAGGTTGTGACAGGTGTGAAAATTACCAAACTATCAGTTTAATAAGTCTTGGCTTCAAAATACTAACACGAATTCTTTACAGACAAATGGGAAGACTGGTAGAAGCCAACCTTGGGGAAGATCAGTTTGGATTCCATAGAAATGTAGGAACACGCGAGACAATACTAATCGTATGACTTATCTTAGAGGAGAGATTAAGGAAAGGTAAACTTACGTTTCTAGCATTTGTAGATTTAGAATGTAGATGGCAATGGCAAGGAAAGCATTTCTGAAGAAAAGAAATCTGTTAACATTGAGTATAGATTTAAGTTCAAAATGGTTCAAATGGCTCTGAGCACTATGAGACTTAACTTCTGAGTTCATCAGTCCCCTAGAACTTCTTAAACCTAACTAACCTAAGGACATCACACACACCCACGCCCGAGGCAGGATTCTAACCTGCGACCGTAGCGGTCGCGCGGTTCCAGACTGTACTGCCTAGAACTGCTCGGCCACCCCCGGCCGGCTACATTTAAGTGTCAGGAAGTCTTTCCTAAAAGTATTTTTATGGAGTGTAGCCATGTATGGGTGTGAAACATGGACAATAAATAGTTTAGACAAGAAGAGAATAGAAGCTTTCGAAATGTGGTGCTACAGAAGACTGCTTACGATTAGATGGGTAGATCACGTAACTCATGAGTAGGTATTGAACAGAATTGGGGAAAAGAGGAATTTGTGGTACAACTTGACTAGAAGAAGGGATTGGTTGGTAGGACATGTTCTGTGGCATCAAGGGATATCCAATTTAGTACTGGAGGACAGTGCAGAGGGTAAAAATCATAGAGGGAGACCAAGAGATGAATACACTAAGCAGATTCAGAAGGATGTAAGTTGCAGTAGTTACTTGGAGATGAAGAAGCTTGCACAGGATAGAGTAGCATGGAGAGCTGCGTCAAACCAGTCTCTGGACTGAAGACAACAACAACTACAACAAAAGCCATGTCATTGTAACATGTATATTAAAACATGAACTAACATGAAAAATACTATTATTTGTCATCTCACAAAAACAGTATTCCACTATCTCTGCAAGTTATATCTCCAATCTGCTTTGTATCAAGGTTTTGGCAGGATGAGATGCATCATAGGAGGCAGTAAGGTGGCTAAGCAAATAGAGTGGAAGGGCATGCTACAATGCAGTTATATAATTCCTGATGTTATTTGACAAAGATGTTAACAATGGATGGATGTACAAAAATAAACACTCTGTCTGTCTCTGCTGGATTTGAGACGGTATGTGCCAAGGTACAGTGTACCACCACCTTTGACGGAAACAAAGCATTAAAAGCACATTTTAAGATATTTACATTTAAAAAATACACCCCTTCTGCCCCCCTCCTTTTTGTTTTACAAATCAAGCACTTATATAAGATTGTCATGAATTATGAAATTAAAACAATTTAAATTCTGACTACTTAAAAAAATCTAAAATTATTGATTGCTTCTGTTTCTTTGTGACAGAAAGTAGCTCTACATCTCTCTCCACAGTAAACAAAACATCAAACGCGTTATCACCACCTCATGCACTACCAATGTACTGCCTCAAAATATTAATAACTTCCATAGTTTCTCCACTGTTTGGCACAACTGGGTCATTGTCTTGCTGCATCAAACGATGATGTCCAAATGAAACACAGAAGCAAATGTCATTCGTGAAACCACATTAAAAAGATAGCTGGGGCCTAATGTGAGACTTACTGAGAATCATTACAAAATTATGGTAAATAAAAACTAACAAAATATTGCTTAAAGTACTAACATTGTCAGTCTCTGTAAACAGAGAACAATAGGCACAAAATCTACAGGTTGTTGCTGTCAAGGAGGTCACTGGGCTCAGGGAGTCCCGGGTGAAAAAAAGAGGACAGAAATTATTGTCATTTTACAGAGCAGCCTGAGGAGGAATGCTTATATCTGATGTCAGGTCATACCAACCTAAGACTGTGCGCCTAGTATAGATTAACGTATTTCAACGTGGACGTAACGACGACTCGTGAAAGCCCATTACAGAGATGGCAGCCTTCAAAAGTGGTGTTTATTTGTTTAAATGACTGTGAAATTAAAGAAAGTTGTTCTAATATAACACAATGAGTGGAAGGCAGGATGCTACTAGAGTCACTATTATCAGATCACAATTACCATTAAGGCAGTGACTCAGCATACTTTTCAATCCTTACATACACTGTGAACCTACAGTACAGGCGACAGTGACCAGTGTGCCTACAGTGTATATCTCGCTTACTGCACTAACGGCACATTACGAGATCGATAACTTTGCTTGTAGCCTGTGTTTTCTGCTTTCCTCCGAGACTGACTTTGAAAAGAATATGAAGCAATTTTTGCAGCAATCTGTATTAAAATCAGTGTTAAAGGTCAGGATAATGTCAAAGAAAACTTAAAATAAGGAAACGTTGTAACACAAAATCATTAATAATGGGAAAGCATTGTATAGAGACTAGGACTTCTCTCGAGACTGACAAAAATGAATGTAAAAAGTGGGAAAATGTAAAATGCAGGAACATAAAAATGGGGTTTCGCTGTATATATCGGGTGATCAAAAAGTCGTATAAATTTGAAAACTTAATAAACCATGGAATAATGTAGATAGAGAGGTAAAAATTGACACACATGCTTGGAATGACATGGGGTTTTAACAGGGGGGGGGGGGGGGGGGGGGGGGGGGAGGAAATAAAAAGAAAGTTCACAAAATGTCTGACAGATGGCGCTCCACAGCAAAACGTCAGTGAGCGCTCCATGGCAAAACATCAGTGACTGCGCATGACAATTGTGTATAAAAGGAGCTGTAGTAAGAGAGAGAGAATCAGATGCGCCAGCAGTCGCAGTATGTTGACGTTACCTGAAAAGACGCTTTTAGTGAAGCTGTATTATCAGAATGGGGAATGTGATAGTTCAGCGTTACGATCCTATCGCCATAGGAAGGGGATTCGAACGGGTAAAGGTCAGTTGACAAATGCAGCTGTGGCAAGAATGATTTCGAAGTTCGAAGCCACGGGTTGTTTAGACGATAGACCCTGTAGTGGCCGACCGAGCATGAGGCGTAATGCTGCCGAGGCAGTTCAGGAAAAAATGGAGACTGTAGCGGGTTCGTCTATGCACCGGGAAGTCAGTGCTCGTGTAGTTGCATGTCGCACCGGCATTCCATACACTACTGTTTGGTTGTCACTGAGGTGTACCCTCCGATGCTATCCGTACAAAATACATCATCATCATGAACTGTTACCTGGCGATTTAGTGAAGCGGAGGGCATTTGCGGTGTGGGCGTTTCAAAAGATGGCGGAAGATGAAGATTGGTTGAGTAACGTGTTGTGTGGACCGACGAAGCTCATTTCACGCTCCGAGGGTCTGTCAACACCCACAACTGCAGAATTTGGGCTACCGAAAATCCTAGAACTGTCGTGGAAACTCCATTGCACAACGAGAAAGTCACGGTATGGGTTGGATTTACCATATCTACAGTTATCGGGCCTTTTTCTTCGAGGAAATGCGTGATTCTAGTTTTGTAGCTCCTACCGTGACGGGTGAGAGGTATGCCGATATGTTACAGAATCGCATCATCCCCAGCCTGGCTGATAAACACCTGCTGGAACGTACGATGTTTATGCAGGATGGCGCTGCACCCCATATTGCTAGACGTGTGAAAGATCTCTTGTGCGCGTCGTTTGGTGATGATCGTGTGCTCAGCTGCCACTTTCGTCATGCTTGGCCTCCCAGGTCCCCAGACCTCAGTTCGTGCGATTATTGGCTTTGGGGTTACCTGAAGTCGCAAGTGTATTGTGATCGACCGACATCTCTAGGGATGCCGAAAGACAACATCCGACGCCAATGCCTCACCATAACTCCGGACAAGCTTTACAGTGCTGTTCACAACATTATTCCTCGACTACAGCTACTGTTGAGGAATGATGGTGGACATATTGAGCATTTCCTGTAAAGAACATCATCTTTGCTTTGTCTAACTTTGTTATGCTAATTATTGCTATTCTGATCAGATGAAGTGCCATCTGTCAGACATTTTTTGAACTTTTGTATTTTTTTGGTTCTAATAAAACCCCATGTCATTCCAAGCATGTATGTCAATTTGTACATCTCTATCTACATTATTCTGTGATTTATTCAGTTTTCAAATTTATGCCGACTTTTATCACCCAGTATATTCACAAACTGAACAAGTCAATAACTTGTCGGGCCACCTCCGGCGCCTACGTGAGCAGCCGTTAGGCTCGGCACCGATCGACAGAGTTGCCCGATGTCCTCCCGAGACGTATCGCCTCAAATTATGTCCAAATGGCGCATCTGACTGTCAAAATCCTGAGGTGGTTGGAGGGCTCAGCCCACAATGCTCCAAACCTTCTCAGCTGGAGCGAGATCTGACGACCTCACTGGCCGAGGTAGGACTTGGCGAGTGTGAAGACGAGCAGTAGAAACTCTTGTCGAGTGCTGGTGCGAGTGGGGGTGGGAACTGTCTTGCTGAAACTTAACCCCAGAATGGCTTGCCACGAAGGGCAACCAAAACGGGGAGTAGAATATCATTCACGTACCGCAGCCACAGAATGAGTCCTGCTACGGAATGAAGTGGCACCCCGGACCGTCACTCCCGGTTGTCGGGCCGCGCGGTGGGTGACAGACAGGTCGGTATCCCACCCCTGTCCGGGGCACCTCACTGCGTGGAGTAGAACTGTCTCTAGTAATGTGTCCTGCTTTGAATCAAATCCTGATGACCCGCGAAGACTTGCTCAATTTGTGAACCACTTTCTCCTCTGTACATCATCTGTGTTTTCTGAAATTGGAACCATTTGTTTGTCTCTACAAGTACATCTCATCTACCAGTTTCTGCCTCATTCGGATACTTTCTGTACGTCTCTTTGTTTAGGCTAGAGTGTATTATTAAAAATCAGATGTCAAAATTAAATGAAAACTGCCAGTTTCTCATGTCGTGTGCAAAATACAAAGGATCTAGGCACCTACGAGAATGCCTACGACTGAAAATTGTCGAGAGCATAAACCGCCCACAAAAAGAAGTAAAATTTATGTTTTGCTTCCCGTTCTTGAATAATTGTGCACTGCAACAAACTTTTTTATTCTGGAGAAAACTGTAATTACAGTTAAAATTCGTGTACATCCTGTAGTCGAGAACAATAAAAGTGAGAGCATTGCCCACTGCCGACGCGCGGGACGATTACCGCGGCCCCCCGGAGACTTCGTTTGTATCGGACGGGTTACACAGTCGTGGTCTGGGAAAGTGGGACGGTGTGGAAAGCAATCGTTAAGAAAGTCACACGGGAAAATAAAAACCACACATTTTAATGAACACTTGCCATCTTAAATATATGTACATATAAAACGCCTGCACGTTTGTACTTGCCGGCCGAAGCCTCTCACTTACTAGACGACAGCCTTACGTCTGAGTTTAAAAATACACAGCGTAAGTAAGCGCACACGCACGCTAAAAATATTGAAAAATCTGTTTGTGTACATAAAAGTAGATTAGTCAGTGCCTCGCAGATACTGTGCAGAATTTCATTCGGACACTACACGAACGAAAATTTCTTTACCTGGGTGCTTCGCACAGGCAGCAGTGGCTTTCGAGGATCTTCCAGTTTGAATTTGTGGCCTACTACATTCGCGACATCAATTATCCCCAATACAAACAGTATTACTATTGACAACACATTTAAATTATACCCAATTGCCGTCAGGCAAACACAGAAGACAGAGACGTAAAGTAACTGATCGACCTTTTGACCTTTATTCGTAAATATTGCGAACATTAAGTTGACTTTAAACTGCTCTTAAGAAACACTAGATATTTTAGAATAAGATATTTAAAGTTAAACATGCAAGTCTTTCTTTTGTTTCCTTCACAGACCACTGAAGAAACCTAAGACTGTTATAGGAATGACATTATGTAAGTCTCTAAGGTGCTGTTTGATTATTTTTTAAATTTGTGACTACATTTGTTCAAAGATCTTATTCCAGCACTTCTTGTACGTATGCTGTGGATACAGGAAAATTTTGGATGAAAAGGAATGTTTCATAATTGCAGTATAAAATTACAGGAAATATTTACAGCTTTCTGGTAATAGTAAGAGTTATACATACAACCAAAAATGTAATATTTACAAATAATGTTTAGCCAAGCAGAGAGAGATGCACAGAGTGCCAATGACTGACAACCACCCAAGGAAAACACAAAGTAAAATGACAAAGAGTTGTAGTTGGTCGAAACACTTAACGTAAAAAGGCCACAGTCGCTGTGTTCTTTCTACAAGTATTATTCTCGAAACAAGATATAGCAAAAAATTTCAATATTTTTATGTTTTTCAGTTCGAAGTGTTTGTTCAAAACAGAATTTGGTTCTTTAGCAGCTTCTAGCTCTTCCATGCCTCATGTAAAATAACAGCATTATCTTTAGTTTTATCCAGTACAAATTTTTCACTAAGGTTCGTTTGTGATTCTTTGTCATTCTATTTTCAGTGTTCCTTGGACAGATGTCTATAATTGGCAATCCATGCATCTAGTCCTGTACATCTAAACATTATTTCTTTACATATATTATAATTTTGACATTGTTTTATATATAAATTCTGCTGTTAACAAATAACTCTTAGTATTGTTTGTATTTTTAGGAAAATTTTCAAATATCCTTTTCATCTGAAATTTTCCATTATCCATGACATGTACGGCAGGTGGTGGATATGACTTTTGACTGAAACCAATTGCACATTAAAAAATAAATCAAACAGGGGCTTACAGTATTTAGTGATGTCATTGCTACGATTTATCAAACTAGTCAAACACAGCATTAAGATTTATGTGAAAGATGTTTTAGATGAAACAAAAATGAAACTCAGTTGTGAAGAGTGGGTAAGAGTTGTACATCTACAAAATAAACAGTACTTCACTGTTTGTTTCTTTTGGCCGATTGGTTTAACTGCCGCCCTGCTCCATTTGCTTCTATAAACACATTAAATTTCATTAACTGACACATCACAGACGAAGAGCAGTAATTCATGTATGACCCTTTCTCTATTACTAACTGAAGAACCTCGTGACTACCTGTTTTTGTGAACCATCTGATACTAGAGATCTATTTCGAAACTACAGGACAAAGCCGAAGGTGCATTTAGTGCAGAAACGAGCCCGATATGCTGAAAAATATGCTGTCAGTCGAGTTGTTTGTATGTCTGTGAAGATCCTCTGCAGTGGCAAATAACATGACACGACACGACACGTGAGCTGGAAGCAAAGTGTCGCGCAGCTGCACCTGCCAGATATACCGCAACATAATCGAGTGTAGTGAATGTGAAATTTTGCACAGTACTTTTTCTTTTTTAAAAAAAATCACAGCATTTCAGCCTACAACTACTGCACTACAGCTAGCCGATTAATTATTAAAGTTGCCTCATTTCTTCCACACTCATTATTAAGCATACAGAAAGACTAAGGGGATAGGAACACAAGAGAATATGTACCACACAACTCTCAACGACAAAGTATTAACATCCGCTATTACAAAACATTTCTCTGTTGCCACCTGTAAATGTGAAACACACACGCTCCAGTTATTAATTAAATCTTACAGTGTCATCCACAGAAAAAAATTAAGTTGAGGCAAGTTGGTAATACTACATTGTAAGTATATACACTGAAGACAGTTCAAAACTTAAAGTGGAACAAAATGAAACACAATACAATACAATAATAATGATGATAATAATAATAATAATAATAATAATAATAATAATAAGTCATGTCCATAAAAACAGTCATATGAAAACCCCTTTAAAAACTCTTACATTAGAAACAGTGCACGAGAAAAATTAATCACAGCAAGCTTCCAATACCTTCCTTTCACCGATTTACCACAAATGCCGACCAGAAACGTAAGATTAACAGGTATGTGTACAAACGACACGAAATGAAGTAGCCGCGATTGTGCCAGCCGAAATATTCATTTGTGCATAAAAATATTGCAGCTGTGTACAGGAAGTCAAACATACAAATAGCGCATCACAGGAGAATCACTTTGTAATATCTCAGCGAACATCTTCAGTTCAAAATCTTATCCAATGCTAGGTATTCCAAACACAACTCTGTCACCATTACATCACCGCAGTGGGAAGTGTGGAACTAAGTGCTGTTCAGTAATCTGCAGTGAATAGTTTCTTCAAACTTCGAAGTGCCGCACATATTAGACAGAGCTTTGCAGTGTACATTGTGGCAATGTGATGTACGCACTAGGCACCTATAGCATTAGGCAAAAATATTGCAGTAGTCACATTTGTACAGAGGTGTAAAACTTTCTCGGTGTCCGTGTTGTGTAACATCCGAGCTCAAACTCCAGCTTTCAAAGATGCGCGCCATTTCCTTCATCAGAAGGTGGGACTGACACCACCACCACGTTTCACACAATTCCTTAGCCTTTTATGGCCAGTATTTCAGTGCTCGGTGAATTTTGTAACACCTCGTTTAAGGAGCAAGAGAGCAATTGTCATTTGGGGGACACGGATAAATTGGCAGTAGCAATGATGGTGCCCTAGGGCTAGAGAACCACCAAATTTGTTTCTCCGATACTGTGGTTTCATCTGAAGCCAAACTTTATTGTGCTACGATGAGCAGAGGGGCCATTAAAATTCAAAACAAAAAAAGACAGTTTTAACAGAAAAGAATAAGCATTGATGTTAGCCACATTGTGGGACTGAGTGCTAAATAAAACAAACAGTGCTAGTTCTTCCCCACCCCAAGCTCCTAAATACACAGTCCGCGAGATGCCGCGACCTCGGGGAAGCAGCCGAATTTCACGACCTGACCATTGCACTGGTACTTATAAACAGTTCAACTTGCAGAGTTCAATTAATTTGTAACCAGTATCTCAGCCTCAACCCTCTGATAATATCTCTGACATTATGAGGCAAAATATTAAGCACAAAAATACCAGTAAAATGTTTTTTTTTTGGAGCTTTTCTTTTGTGTTAGGGGAAAGCTGGACACTGAAGAAGAATGAAAGAGACAAAACTGAAACATTCATGATATGAATTTGGAGGAGAATAGTGAAAATAAAATGTATGTGTGAAGTGAGGAACAGTAAATTAATGGAAAGGCTAAAAGAACAAAGAACTCTACTAAACCCAATTGAGAAAAGTAATGCAGACTGGGTGGGGCGACACTGCAAGGAAAAGGGCATTCTCTCGATAGTTATCAGAAGTGCAGCAGAAGGACACGAGAAGATAGAAAGGAGAAGGCTAAAAATGCCTGATGAAGTGAAAGAGGAAGTCTCAGACTACAAAACCACTTACTCTGGGACAGGATCATATGGAGACTGCAATGCTTTCAGGAACGTGTTAATAGGCAGAAAACCTGATGATGATGCTCTGTTTATAGTGCCCAATACCACATTTCACTGAGGTCTCTGTTAAATTTACTGGGTCACATCCAAATTCTTACAACCTTTTTTGTTATAGAGTATGGTGAAGCACAAGATAAGATCTTCATATCCTCAATGGAACAAAAGATCTCCTCTCGTGCTTCATCTTACTGGAAGTCTACAACAACAGACCGATACAAATTCAGATGTGAAGTAATAATTTTAACAGGGAAATCAGCTACAGTGGCACTAGACACGGACCGTACGCAGAACGTCAGAAGTAGAAAGTTTCACAGGAAAGATGTAGTACTGGGTGCGATCAGCCTGTATTGCTTCCATTCTGTAATCCTGACTTGAGGGCACAGGGGAGAAAGATTTACTCCATTCAGTGTCTCTCCAGCTTCCAAGAGAGGAGACAGCAAATATCTCCAGAAGCTCCAGCTCTACCTCGAATGTGCGATACGGACAGAACACCAAGACAATTTTACACGCATTTGCTGGAGAGGAAAACTTTGAAACGACATCTGTACACAGTTTATGTGGGTGTATCTACAGAAAAGAAAATAATAATTATTTGTGTCACCCGTGAGACGAGAAGAGTTTTTCTCGAGACACGGATGGGCAAATAAGCTGGCAGTCGGGATAAAAATTGTCACTCGAAGCTTTA
The DNA here is from genome assembly GCF_023864345.2 of Schistocerca serialis cubense. Taxonomy (NCBI): domain Eukaryota; kingdom Metazoa; phylum Arthropoda; class Insecta; order Orthoptera; family Acrididae; genus Schistocerca; species Schistocerca serialis. Next base: position 39,561,182 of record NC_064648.1, on the reverse strand, counting down.
CAGTTTTTTAAGTTTCCAAACACGGGTTGTCCCCACTTCTACCACAACTCTGTAATTGGCTCCCACACACCAGTTGCCACCGGTTCGACCCGTCGGGCAGCAGACAGAGAGGTGCCGTCGACCTGCAGACCGCGGCGGCAGTGCGTCCGACAGCACCAAAGCGGGAGGCGGAGGTGTGGAGCACGCCCTGCAGCCACGTAGGGCGGGACCTCCGCAATCTGTGACTTCCGAGGCCTCGGAGGAAGACCGTCTACACGTCCTGCAGTGCCTGAAATGTAGAATAACTTCATGTACAGGGGAGAGGAGACGGAGGGAGGTGGGCTGGGAGGGGGGGGGGGGGGGTTATCATGGGGAGCATGAGCCCATCACAAAAAATGTACACAGAATGTTTCTCAAAGTCATTTAATACGGGCAGTAATGGTAAACGTAGAAGTGGAAAGCTGTTTGCTGAGGAAATAGCAGGCAAATGATGCGAGCAGCTTTCGGTAGCAAATGAGAACGTCAGTAAGTACGAGATGGGGCAAATAAAAGTGGCCCAGATGAGTGGATACGACTGGCAGCATTAACGGAAGAGGAAAAAACCTACAGATACTCCCGACACTGTGGAACGACTGCCCGTACGACTCCTGACAGAGTCGTTAGCAGGGGTCAGTCTGGTAGTGGCCCTAGCTGGCCACTCCGGTCACCCGATCTGTCAGTGTGCGATTACTTCGTGTGGGGAGCTCCGAGTCCGAGGTGTATCGCAATGACACTCGTAGCCTTCCCACAACTGCAGCAGAACATTTCAGATGAGACTCTAGCGATACCAGCAGTTCAGTTACGATCTAGCTTCGGCAACTTGCTGACCAGAGCCCAAAAGTGCCAACTTTCAACATCCGCTACAGTCAGGGTAGTACTGTATATCTTTTCTTCTGCCATGTTTCTTTGTATCCGGAAGTTTGTTCTCGGGGTCACTTTCATTTGCCCCACCACGCATATGGGCAATGCATTTGGGGGGGGGGTTAACTTATGAAAAGTCACATAAAATGATAAAGCATGAAGATAACATGACTAATAAATGTATGGAACAAAATATTACTGCAGAAGTATGAACTAAAAGAAAATAAACAGGATAATTAGTACGAATAAAATGAGTAAGAATACATCCGATATATGGGACAAAGAAAATATGTGACTCGATAAATTACATGCTTTAGATTTAACAGACAATAGTGGTGAGAATCAGAGGCAGTGACAATATTCAAAACAAAGTTTCAAGTAAAAATGCTAAATTAAAGACAAATATTTCTGTTGTTAAATAAACCATACCAAATGTAGACTTACTTGTTGTTTAAAGTAACAATAACGTAACATAACATAACACGCATTAAAAAACAAATGCCACACTATACAAAACAGTACCAAAGAAGAACAAAAATGAACGGGAAGATTTGTACGTCAAAAGTATCTGTTGGGAGAAAAAAAGGGGAGTTTCACGATGTTGAGTCTGTCTTGTAATGACAAATTTCTATTTAATGTTACCGGTACTGGACATCATTACTATTTGTGTAAGCATACGAGAAACGCTGGGAATGTCAATGTGAGGAAATGTGTGTATGTATGGCCAAAGCTGTAGGTAGTATGTTTACATTATAAGGTTACAAAGAAAAGTGTTAAAAGGAAATGTCAGTGTGTCACTGCTGCATTTTGTGAAATTGTTTCGCAGTGAAATGCAGAGGTATTACACACAATCAAATTATGTCCTCGGTAACAACAGATTGCGCAGATGGCAACGGTAAGGCAAATTGGCGCCGCGAGCTGTGTAGTATGTGGTACTGTTTCCCTGTTCTTTGTTCTTATGTGCTTCATCGTTCTCCTTCTCTTCTGTGTGCCTTTTTCTGCCACTCTGTCCCCACTCTGATAAGTAGTAAGTGTTGACATGCTAAAATTTATTGAAAATAACCTCACAATAACATGGAGAATTTAAACCTCACAATAACATGGAGAATTTATTTACAAGTATTGCTGAAAAGCAAAAATTCTTCTTGTTCTTATGAAATGGAAGCTGTAATTAATTGTTTCTAATTTGAGAATACTTCACAAAGTAATGACAGTATATTTTGTATTTCTGTTCTGTCAGGGGTCAAAGGTGTTTATATGTTTGAATAGCGACTGAATTTAGGAAATTATTATGCTTTATCAATGACATTAAGGTATATATGGGAAATACTATGAGTTGTTTAAAAGAATGTGGATATGTTCATAGTTCAGGAATTGGAGGCAGCAAGTGAAGCTTGTTCATTTATTGTCATATTGTAGGGCTGTAGCCACCAAATGTAATACGATTATTAATGGGGAAACTGAAGCATTACTAATAATGTTGCGAGTAGACAACTTGCAACGGGAATTTCAAGTATTTTGACGACTTTGTTATTTCGATTACACACTGAAATGAAAGGTGATTCGAGAAAGGAGGTTGTGTACAAGACCAGGCAAGTAATGAAATTTTGAGACCTACGTTTTATATGAGAACTGTTTGAGTAAACTGGAATAATGTTGAAAATGCTTACAATAAGAAGGCGAAAGTTTGTAATACATACTACACAGTTATGACAATGGTATGAAAAGGATAGTTGCTACTCACCATATAGTGGAGATGCTGAGCCGCTGATAGACACAATAGAAAGACTGTCAGTAAGTAAGCTTTTGGCCTTATGAAATGAATATGAATACCCTGCGTTCAGAATGATTTTTATAATGGGAGTCTGATGATGATGATGATGATGATGATGATGATGATCATGAATGTTGATATGAAGTATATATAATATTGAAGTATGGTGGTGATACAGATGACGATCGTGGTGGTGGTGATGGTGATACCAGTGTTAGTATTCTTGATTCTGAATTGTGGTAGTTCACATTAATTATGTCAAGTGATATGTATTTACAGCAATGCTTGAGATAAGTTTGTGATCTGACTGTATGTCACATGATTATAAGAAGTGCCTCTGGGATGAAGTAATTACACTCATGCTCATATATTAAGGATAATGATGATACATGATGAGACAACACTCTGGTGGGCAGTTTGCGGGTTTAAATCACCTCGGGGTATGACCGTGCATTGCATTTGACCTGCGGTCGTCACACGGTGGTGCTGGCAGCAGTCCACGTACGCAGAGGTGTGTTGGTGCATATCAGAGTACAGAGCAGTGAGTAAGTGTGCAGACATTTTCAGACGTGCTAATGGTGACTGTGTGTGTAAAATGGCTGAAAGAACACATATTGATGACGTTATGACGGGCAGAATACTTTGGGGACTGGAGGCCGGTCAAACACAGCAGGTCGTGGCGTGGGCCCTCCGTGTGCCACAAAGTGTGATCTCAAGATTATGGCAACGATTCCAGCAGACAGGAAACGTGTCCAGGCACTACAGTACAGGACGTCCACAGTGTACAACACCACAAGAAGACCGATATCTCACCGTCAGTGCCCGCAGACGGTCACGGAGTACTGCAGGTAGCCTCGCTCGGGACCTTACTGCAGCCACTGGGACAGTTGTCTCCAGACACACAGTTTACAGATGACTGAACAGGCACGGTTTATTTGCCCGGAGACCTGCGAGGTGCATTCCGCTGAGCCCTGGTCACAGGAGAGCCCGTAAAGCCTGGTGTCAAGAACAAAGTACACTGTCATTGGAACAGTGGTCCCAGGTTATGTTCACGGACAAGTCCAGGTATAGTTTTAACAGCGATTCTCGCTGTTTTTTCATCTGGGGTGAACCAGGAACCAGATACTGACCCCTTAATGTCCTCGAAAGGGACCTGTACGGAGGTTGTGGTGTGTAGGGTGGGATTATGATTGGTGCACATACACCCCTGCATGTCTTTGAGAGAGGAACTGTAATAGGTCAGGTGTATCAGGACATCATTTTGCACCAGTATGTCTGCCTTTACAGGGGTGCAGTGGGTACCACCTTCCTCCTGACGGATGATAACGCACGGCCCCACCGAGCTGCCATCGTGGAGGAGTACCTCGAAACAGAATGGAGTGGCCTGCCTGTTCTCCAGACCTAGACCCCATCGACCACGTCTGGGATGCTCTCGGTCGACGTGTCGCTGCACGTCTTCAAACCCCTACGACACTTCAGGAGCTCCAAGAGGCACTGGCGCAAGAATGGGAGGCTATACCCCAGCAGCAGCTCGACCACTTGATCCAGAGTATGCCAAACTGTTGTGCAGCCTGTGTAAGTGTACACGGTGATCATATCCCGTATTGATGTCGGGGTACATGCGCATGAAAAAAAACAGTGGCGTTTTGTAGTACATGTTTTGGGATGGTTTTCTCAACTTATCACCAATACAGTGGACGTACAGATCTGTGTCGTGTGTGTTCCCTCTGCGGCTGTGCTATTAGTGCCAGTTTTGTCTAGTGCCACGTTGTGTGGCACCACATTCTGCCATTATCCTTAATTTATGAGCTTGAGTATATATAACTGTATGAATATGCATATTACTGGAATTAATTTTTTTTTGCATACTATTTATAAAATCTATTTTTCATGCTTTTAAAATAATGTGAAGATGTATAGAGAAGTATACGTATGAAGTATGTTCAAAAACTAATGCAAGATTTTTGTGAAAGCAGGTTAGTTTTATTCAGGGTTCCAATACACCATATAATTCCCCAGTCTTTCGACTATGAGAACCTATCTTGCAACACAATCTCCATTCAAAGCAATGGCCTTACACCACCTTACCGGGAGAGCCTTTACGCCTGCACAGTACTACTCTACTTGTCGACGTCTGAGCCAATATCTCGCTGCACTAATAACCTCCTCCGCTTCCCGCAGAGTGCATCCTTCTCTGACCCAAACAGATGGAAGTCAGAAGATGAGAGATTTGGGCCGTAGGGTGGCCGGGAGGGACAGTACAATTAATTACTGTGAGCTGCTCTCAGTTGCACGAACGTGTGCGAGGCCTCGCGTCGTTACGGAGAAGGAGAAGTTTGTCTGCATTTTTATGGTGACAAACGCATTGCAAGAGTCAAAGCTGCGTGCGGCTGGCGAGAGAGCAGCAGATCTGACAGATTAGCGTGACCTCGCCGTGGCAATGACAGGTGCCTCACCCGACGACTCACCGTGCTCTCCTTCACTGTCAGCTCTCCACAGACACTCTGCGAGTGCCCACGAATGTCGGCGATGCGCCGGTTTTTTGCAAAAAGAAGCTCAATGACAGCTCTCTGCTCGGAAAGCAACTCCGTTACAGATGTCACTTTGGAGGCAACGTATAGTGCCACTAGCTCTTGGAACTATGTGAAACTAAGGGCGAAGTAGGAACATTCCAAGATGTCCCATAGCAAATTCTGAATTTTTTCAATTGAAACTGGCCGAGGGGGGGCCAACTGTGTGAAGGTTCTTGACACAGGTACATTTTGGATGTTAAGTAATGACAAAGTGGACAAAGGTTAGTTTAACTGCTATGTGAAGCAGATATCCCAGGTACTGGCGTCTGGTTACAAAATTTATGAACATAGTGCAACTGATCTGAACATAAAAAGTTTTCTTATATTAATGTGGATACACCAGGGAACTATCTTAAATCACCCAGCAAAGTCACATATGGTATTTCTAGATGAGTAGATGTGGAATAGTCCACAACATTCAAGATTTACTGGAAGTAGCAAAATCACTGCTTCCAGTACTGAGGAATTTTGAGTCTACATTTGGTATGATTTTACTATGATACATTGCCTGTTTAAGTGTGAGAAGTTTATTTTTGTGATTATTTGTTATGTGTGTTTATGCTAACAAGTGTGCTGACCCCATTTTGAGTTTTGAAGGGGAATAAAATAGCGGACAGTTGTGTTTGGGCGGTGTATTGAGTAGTTCAGTAAAATTCTGTTTCCTCTACATATCAAATATTCCATTACAGTGTCTACTTAGATATACGTGGTTAGGTACTGAGGATTTAGCAAAGTGCTTGAGCCTACTCTTTGGGTTGTGTACAGAGTTTTCCTGCGATTTTGACTACGTACGACGCAGGGCGGCTATTTCACTGTAATTTACATATTTCTCTGTCAGCACGTATACGCTGAGGGGGCGAGGGGGAAGTACAAAAAACCACGTTTTGGAAAGATCTTTGACGTACTGCAACATGTACGCTGCATATTTTCATATTATGAAAGTACATATTCGAATTCCACCAAACACAGCACGTTAGTGTCGAAAGTATTGAAACTGAGATTGCGGTGGGCTTTTGTAAGCCAACCATAGCTCATGTCACATGATCTCTCAAGTTGATTACAGCACATATTCAGAGCATAGGACACGTGACTAGTCAGCCAATAGCAACATCACTGTTAAGCAGCGCGAACACACAAATAGGAAAAATTAATGGTTTACATTAATATACATAGTACAGCTACAAGAAAAGCTAAGCTTAATACGTCAGTCAAATGTGCCAGCAAAATTTTAAATAATGACATAAATGTCTGGTCTTCTGGGCTCAAAATTCTTCTATGTGGCTTGCCCTCACCTTGTTAAGCTTTAAATTGGAATCAAATGCTCTACGATTTCAGAAATTGAGAGCACATTCGCACACGTAATGTAACTCATCTTGCGTGAAATGAAATCTACTTTGACAGTAACACTTTTCAAAACACCATTCACAACATTTTTCTGTGACCGGTTAGAATTCTTTTCAGCAATTGTCAGAGAGCACCAGAAAACGGTGTTGCTGTGCATGCGCAGCTACGATGACATGTATGTTTGAACGTATATAGCATTAAGAGCTCTAAATTACATCATAAATGAAAAAGGACATCAGAGGATACACCAAGAGCATCAAAATTTCGTAAACCAAACTAAAATGCATAATTTGGCTGAAAGTGCACATTCGTATGTCCAGATTCAGGCCCAAACATGATATTAAGATTTTCAGTGTGGTTTTCAGGATGCAAGTTTTCTTGGAGTGCCAGTACAGTATTATTTCACGTTTGGTTCTTTTTTATGGCATAATGCCATACATACCAGAAGATAAAAATGTGCACTCTGAATTCAGCAAACAGTTCACACTAACCATTAGTATTTCAAACAAACTGACTGTCTCTGGACAAAAGATGAATACAAGCCAAATTTCTTTAGGAAATTCACAAAAACAACTTCATTGTTCTACAAGGCAATTAAGGCCCCACTGCCAAAAACCTGGAGATAAAATAAAATAAGAAAACTGAAACTATATCTTATTTTAGCCTTCCATGACTATGTGAATGTATTTTAATTCACTTGCTAGCTCCGGGCTACAGGAATCCATTTTGTTTTCATTTGATGTGAGAGCTGTAAACAAAGAGGAAAAAGCAAAATCATTAAATGTAAACACGGGTTATGTGGAGAGTACCCCCTACCCACTACAACTCAGACTGCTCTGCGCACACGCAAATCTGGCAGCTTAGGCGCGACAGAAAAATTTTCCCGGGTAGCATCTGGCTGCTTGTTGCTACTGCTGATAACGGCTAACAGCCACACTTCACGCAGCCAGATGCGAGAGAAGGTACTGCTCACACGTGACTCAACAGCGCACGTGTGTGCGACCCGCTGCCAACTGCTCAAACGAACGTAATCTAAACCGTTCTGACATCACGCTCATTGGAAACTGTTTATTGTTAAGAAGTAGTGCATAGTGTTCTTCCTATAACCTTTGACACATTTTGCTGTTGGCAGATGCTTGTCCATGCATTGTGTTGTAAATAGCCATTCCCTTTGTTACTTAAGTTTTATTTTGGTTTTTTCCCTCGTTTATGTTTTATTGATGCAGTATTATTCTGCAGTAGCGGGCTAAAGTATCTTCCAGAGTATCAGTTTTTACCAGTCAAAACTACAAAAACTAGAAAGTATAGAACAACGAAAAATTCCCAGTTTTCTATCAGATGAAAAAAATTCCCGGCTTCTTCCCAGATTTCCCGGGGAGTATACACCCTGTCTGTGTTCCGTTATTGGGGTTTACAGTGCGAGACAAGTGGTGTCCAAGTTTGTTGTTTGCGGAGAAAGATATTTTTATATTGGTATTTCTAAATACGATAGAAATTTTTGAATTTTTTGTGATGCGATTCCAAAGTAGGAATTGTTCGTGAAAATTTATAAGTCAACAGCTTCTTTTTTGTAGTGCTTCTTTTATTGATGTCGGTCTGTATTTTGTTGGGCAGTTTGTCAATCGACTTTTGGAAAAATATAGTCTTCACAATTCTGGAGAAACAGGCCAGACAAGCACGAAAGCTGTTGTTCGATCAGGTTAACGACTTTTGCATAAAGCATACTGACACGAATAAATAACACACAGATAAATTGTAAAGGTAACTAAGTATTGGTAAATGAAGATCAGTTTAGTTTTAGGAAAGGTAAAAGCGCCAGGGAGGTAGTTCTGATGTCGCCAACAATAAAACAAACAAGGCTCACGAAAAATCGCAACACATTCACAGGATGTGTCGCAACCTCGAAAAAAGCATTTGACAATGTAAACTGGTGCAACTGTTCAAAATTCTCAGAAAAATGTAAGCAAGCTGTAGGGAAAGGTGGTTAATATAAGGTGTGTGTTCAAGTCATAACATGTGATTTTTTCCCTCACAAGCTAATCATAAAAAAAAAAAACTTGTGTCTCTTCTATAGGCAATCTCTCTGCAGTCTTACACATTTTTGACGATGATGATGCTGTAATTCTGTAGTCACACAGGAAAATTGTATCCACATCTCATCCACCGTCACCCTCGACAAATAGGGAGTTCCATTCCTGCCGTCGTCATGCGTCAACATTGCACGACAAAATGTCAGATGCGAAGCCTTGTCGTCTGCAGTGCCCAGCTGGAGGACATTTTTCGTCATTTTAAGTATCAAAAACTGACCTCATTTTACCGCTAGAGTTCAGCGCGCTATACAATGCCGCAGACTCGTCACAAACTCTCAACAAGTGCACACGTATTTTAAAACAAACTGCATATTTATATCTGTTTCCAGTATTTAGGAGGAGTAATTGAAGATGGTATAGCTCGGATGCACCTTGTACAATAATTGAAACAACTGAGAGGGAACAATAAGAATGGAAGACCGAGAATGAAGTGCTCAGATAAAAGAGGGTAGAAGACACGAATGCATTTTGCTCCTACTGTTCAATCTACACGTCAAAGAAGCAACTGTGGAACTAAAAGGCAGGTTTGAGAATGTGATTAAAATTCATGGTGAAAGGTTATCTCAGATAATATTCACTGATGTCATTGTTGTCCTCAGTGAAAGCGAAGAAGAATTACGAGACCTGTTGAACGGAATGAACTTTCTGACAAGTACAGAATACGGACAGAGTAAATTGAAGGCAGACCGAAGTAATGAGGAGAAGCAGAAGCGGATTAGTGATAAATTTAACATCAAAATTGGGGAATACGAAGTTATAGAATTCTGCTACATCAGAAATAAATAACACAGGACTACGAATGTACGAGAAAATAAAAAGTGGACTAGCACAGGCAAAGAGGACATTCCTGGCAAAAAGAGGCCTATCAGCATAAAACAGAGGGCTTAATTTGAGGAAGAAATATCTGATGATGTACGTGTGGAAGTGAATTACTGACTGTGTGAAAACCAGGAAAGTGAACTGAAGAGAAGGTGTGATGCTATAGAAGGATTTTGAAAATTAGGTGGACTGATATGGTAAGGAAGCAGGAGATACTCTGTAGAATTGGTGAAGCAAAGACCACGTGGAAATACGGAAAAGAAGAAACAAAATGATGATAGGACTTGTGTTAAGACATCAAGAAATAATTTCAATGGTGTTAGAGGGAGTTGTAGAAGACGTTCGGTGCGAGTGCTATTCTGAGGCGAGGACCTCGGCACGGAAGAGGAAGCCGGTGGCGGGAAACTGGTGACGTTTGCCATACCCGGTACTACGAAGGAGGTCCGTGGCCGTGGAGGTGCCCGCGACTGCCCGGGTCCAGCAGCGGGGTGGTCTCGACGCTGCGTGGGGAGTGCGTCGTCCAGAGGTCGGGCGCGCTGCTCTGCTGGTAACCTTCTCCGGCCCCCACCCCCACCGTGCCGGAGGCCGGTCCCCCACCTCCACCGCCGACACCGACTGCCGCCTCTAGTCGACCTCCCTGGTGCACCTGCGGGCATACGAATGAACACTACACTGGTCCGTTTGTAAGAAGTGCTCTTCGATACTCATTTAGAACGCTTGACGGCAATTTTTGTGTTACTCTACGACCTCTGTATACAGTCACATTTGTTTATTACAATCACTGTTTGTTTTCCAAGGGTTTTGTCAAGTAAGTGCGAGAATCGAGTTTATCAAACTGAACCTCAATTTCGAAGCAGCTCTCTCTATTCGCGTGTCGTGTGGGAAAGTATTCCGACACTAATTGAAATGGCCACCGGTGCAGACAGAGCATTTCTCACACTGAGCTTAGCACTGTGTGAAAGGGGAAAAAGAAAACGAAATGCTGGGCCAGGGAACAGCTAAAATTGAAAGATAAATATAACCAGGAAACTCTGCTTAAGAAAATATTACATTCATACCTGATTACATAAACTTTCTCTAAATGAACTCTTAATAACTTTTACTGTTACATAATAAATCGCGCAAATCTGAAGGCTGTCAGTTCGACTAAATATGTAGAGATTACTATTACTACAACTTAAATTGGAATTGTCGCACTGGAAGCGTTGTAGGGGAGGCGAATAAATGACTGTTTTATTGGCAGAACACTTAGATCATACAACTTGGCTACTAAAAGGACTGCCTACTCTACACTTGTCCGTCTTCTTCTATAATATTCCCATGCAGTATGGGATCCTTACCAGATAGGATTGATAGAGGAGATCAAAGAAAGTTCATAGAAGGGGAGCTTATTTTGTATTATCATGAAATAGGGGAGAGAGAGTTACAGGGGCTAGGTTGGCTATCATCAAACCAGAGCCATATTTCAGTGCGGCACGATCTTTTTGTGAAATTTTGATCACTAACTTCCTCCTACGAATGTGAAAGTATTTTGCTGATGTCCACCTACATAGGAAGAAATCATCATCGTAATCAAAGAAGAGAAATCAGAGCTCACACAGAAAGATTTAAGTGTTCCTTTTTCCCCGTGCTGACAGAGAATGGAATGGCAGAAAAAATAGACTGAAAGTGGCCCGATGAACTTAAACGTTAATTGCAGAGAAGTCATGTAGATATAAATGAACTTGTTAGTATTACTTTATCCTAACATTGAGAAAGAAGACACAGTTATGCAAAAATTTATTCTAGTTTTCTCAACAATTACAACTTTGAGATTTATGTCTACTGCAGCAGATCTCAAATATGAGTGACATTATGGAAACATATGACGCAATAAATGAGGTATTAAAAGAGCTGCTCTCTCGCTTGAACATAATGTGTAGAATATTCCATATTTTTTCTTTGTTTTGAATCGGAAAAAATCAGACACATGTAGTATTTGATTTTTGTCCATTTAATCCTTTGATCTTAGTTTGCACAATTGTGGAAACTCACGACACAAAGAGGTACACTGAAATAAATTTTCTTCCATACTCAAGATATAACATTCATCCTGTCGTTATTTTCTAAGTCTGGCAAGCCAAATAGGAAAAAAAAGAAAGTTTTAGAGAATCCTGCTGGACATCAAGAAAAATGCCATACATGCATGACTCTGAAAAGGAGAACAGGGGGATAAACTTTTAAAAAAGGCCTATTCAACTTTGATGTAATCAGTAACACTCAGCTTATAAAATTTTGCATCTTTTCACAGTAATAGATTTGTCGTATTACTTTCATGACTCGTATTTTTTATTGAGATTTGGCTTAACTGAAGTTGAACAAAATCTGTTTCGAACGCTACCTTTTTTGTGGGCTCATTAAGTAAAGCGTAGTCCAAAACCAATGTATGATTAGATGAACGTGGGAAACTTCCCAAAACAATTCTCAACTTCACCAACAGAATCAACTTTACGCACCCAGTACAACACCGAGGTAATGCTCATCTCTCCAAATTGTAACACTATTGCGCAACTTTCCACTGCCTAAAATATCAGATGGAGTTACTTCTGTGACGGCTTACACAGGCAATCGACCGTACAAATGTCACATCTTTTTCCCGTGTCTTCTAGCACAGAAAAGGGTTCTATTTTTGAAGTCCAGCTACTTTGAAGCCTTTTGCGCGTAAAAAGCTTTACTTCAGTTCTTTGACAGATCTCAAATTTTAAAATTATGTTGAAAGGAAGCATAATTTTCCTTAAAAAAAGGAGAGAGAGAATTTAAAAAAAATCCCGGAGGTGAGTTCTCGAGCAGTCTCTCATGAAATTCACTTTTGTATTGAAAAGTGTGAAGTATGCTGGCATGCAAGGGGTATGCTGCAACTGGGGAAATACTAGTTTGTTTCTTTCCTGCCTGTTTAGCTGGTAAATTGTCTCATCTTCTCCAAAAAATCTTCTAACCCCATGTTGGATGATGCTTTATTGTTAGATTCTTCTGCATGAAAGACGAGATTAAGACAAATTAAACAGAAGCAGATGGTAATTACAGCAGCGGTGTCTGTAGCAGCAATATTAGTGACAAAAAATTGGAGATGACTGCAGAGTATCTGAATATTAATCTTCTTCAGACTGTTTCCAGTCGGATATTTCTCCATCCTATCCATAATTGTCGAATTCTTCCTCTCGAGCTTCCAGAATTTCTCACTCGTTTAAGAAACGTGACACTTGTAGCAGAGTTACAGCAAACTGCGGGACGTAACAGGCGCATCATTCACATAAACATGACATCATTAAAAATTTAACTCAAAATTCACTTTGCCTGTCCTGTATTAGTACACAGTGCACATAGCTAGAATTGACCATAAATGAACGGAAACTCTAAGAAGATCCACGTCGGTCATTCAGTCTATCGTCTTCAGCTGAAAGTTTGTCAGAACAGTGTGCACTGATGAAGATTGTACTCGTTTGTCGAGAATATAAATTAACAAAATAGTAATGACGTGTACATTTACCCCACGTTTACATTTTTTCCTGTCAATTCCACGGACTGGACGAGTTACTTTGCCTTTACTAGTGCTGTGCATTAGTAGAGCAGAGGCAAAGTCATTTTTGTGTTATATTTTTGATAATGTCACGTTTACATGAATGTTCACGGTGATAGGTTTCTAAATAGTTTTGAGATGCTATTTAGATGCTATTTGAAACAGACATAGTGCACATAGTTTTCTGCAAAGTGAGCTAGATGGGCAGGGGGCACTTCCCACCTGCTAAAATTGGGGTGCAGCCTTTTTATTCGTTACTGAATGATCACGAATTTCTAGCAGCGATTGTCTGCGACTCTGCTAAACTGCAAACTAACGTGATGAGAAATATTGCAACTTTAGCAACCTCAAAGTATTTCAGGCTTTCTCTGTTGTTGCTGTGTTCTCAGAAAATAGAGACAATTCCTCGGTGCGACTGCAGTTTCAGTGCCGTTCTGCAGTAGAGATGGATACGAACTTTTGCAGAACCGTGCCAAAACTGTATCTTTAGTCTTTTTCTATTGCTGCCCCACTCGTCTCTTATGAAACACCAGAAAGAAGCAGGTCTAATACGATGCCCTCCCCAATCCCCCCTCTCCCCCCCCCCCCCCCCCCCCCAGTTCACCATTTGCGTATGGAGAAAGTATACCAATGATGGTTTGTCTTTCATGTTTCACACAGCAGAGCTGCTGTTGTATGTTTGAAAGAATGCAGTCGTGCTGCATTGTAGGTCTGCACATCTATTTCCCCATGTTCATCTCATCATACATTTTTCTGGGCTATTCTTTAGTTAATAAACCAAAAAATAAAATTAAAAAAACATGTAGCTTTCAAAAAAGATTTTAAAAGTTTATTCCCTGGTTCTTCACTTTCAAATATATTAATGTGACATTTGACTCAGTACCACACCTATGCTTATTGTCAAAAGTATTATCCTACGGGGTCTCAAGTGAAATTTTGTGACTGAATTCAGAACGTTTCGCTAGGGAGGAAACAGCATGTTATCACAGATGCAGAGCCACTGTCAAATGTAGAGGTAACTTCAGGTGTGCCCCAGGGAAGTGTGTTGGGAACCTTGCTGTTCATGTTCCATGTTAATGACCTTGCAGTCAAAATTAATAATAGCCTCAGACTTTTTGCAGATGAAGCAGTTATCCATAATGAAGTACTATTGGAAAGAAGCTGCATAAATGTTCAGCCATATTTTGATAAGATTTCAAAGTGATGCAGAGATTGACAACTTGCTTTAAATGTTCAGACATGTAAAATTGTGTGCTCCCAAAAAAACGTATTATCCTATGACTACAGTATCAATGAGTCCCTGTTGGAATCGGAAAACTCATACAAATATCTGGGTGTAAAGTGGGTGGTAAACTCCAGTTACCAGATTAAGAAAGACAGGTTTGTTTAATTCATAGGGCAGTGTCAAAGAAATACTGAAGGAACTGAACTGAAGACTCTGAGATAGACATAAACTATCCCAAGAAAATCTATTAACAAAGTTTCAAGAACCAGCTTTAAAAGATTACTCTATGTATATACTAGAGTCCCCTAAGCATCACTCACATAGGGATCGTGAGGGCAAGATCAGAATAATTACAGCATGCACAGAGACGTTCAATCAATCCCTCAACCCACACTCCATATGTTATTGGAATGGGAAGAAACTCTAATAACTGGTACAATGGTATGTACCCCCTGCCAAGAACTTCGCGGTGGTTTGCAGAGTGTAGATGTAAATGTAGAAGTTAGTAAAAATATTTCATATAGACCTTAATACACTCCTGGAAATGGAAAAAAGAACACATTGACACCGGTGTGTCAGACCCACCATACTTGCTCCGGACACTGCGAGAGGGCTGTACAAGCAATGATCACACGCACGGCACAGCGGACACACCAGGAACCGCGGTGTTGGCCGTCGAATGGCGCTAGCTGCGCAGCATTTGTGCACTGCCGCCGTCAGTGTCAGCCAGTTTAACGCTGGTAGCATGCCGCGACAGCGTGGACGTGAACCGTATGTGCAGTTGATGGACTTTGAGCGAGGGCATATAGTGGGCATGCGGGAGGCCGGGTGGACGTACCGCCGAATTGCTCAACACGTGGGGCGTGAGGTCTCCACAGTACATCGATGTTGTCACCAGTGGTCGGTGGAAGGTGCACGTGCCCGTCGACCTGGGACCAGACCGCAGTGACGCACGGATGCACGCCAAGACCGTAGGATCCTACGCAGTGCCGTAGGGGACCGCACCGCCACTTCCCAGCAAATTAGGGACACTGTTGCTCCTGGGGTATCGGCGAGGACCATTCGCAACCGTCTCCATGAAGCTGGGCTACGGTCCCGCACACCGTTAGGCCGTCTTCCGCTCACGCCCCAACATCGTGCAGCCCGCCTCCAGTGGTGTCGCGACAGGCGTGAATGGAGGGACAAATGGAGACGTGTCGTCTTCAGCGATGAGAGTCGCTTCTGCCTTGGTGCCAATGATGGTCGTATGCGTGTTTGGCGCCATGCAGGTGAGCGCCACAATCAGGACTGCATACGACCGAGGCACACAGGGCCAACACCCGGCATCATGGTGTGGGGAGCGATCTCCTACACTGGCCGTACACCACTGGTGATCGTCGAGGGGACACTGAATAGTGCACGGTACATCCAAACCGTCATCGAACCCATCGTTCTACCATTCCTAGACCGGCAAGGGAACTTGCTGTTTCAACAGGACAATGCACGTCCGCATGTATCCCGTGCCACACAACGTGCTCTAGAAGGTGTACGTCAACTACCCTGGCCAGCAAGATCTCCGGATCTGTCCCCCATTGAGCATGTTTGGGACTGGATGAAGCGTCGTCTCACGCGGTCTGCACGTCCAGCACGAACGCTGGTCCAACTGAGGCGCCAGGTGGAAATGGCATGGCAAGCCGTTCCACAGGACTACATCCAGCATCTCTACGATCGTCTCCATGGGAGAATAGCAGCCTGCATTGCTGCGAAAGGTGGATATACACTGTACTAGTGCCGACATTGTGCATGCTCTGTTGCCTGTGTCTATGTGCCTGTGGTTCTGTCAGTGTGATCATGTGATGTATCTGACCCCAGGAATGTGTCAATAAAGTTTCCCCTTCCTGGGACAATGAATTCACGGTGTTCTTATTTCAATTTCCAGGAGTGTATATGAAATGGGACAGCATACAAGGTAGATGGTGGGAGCCAAACAGCTTTGTCTCACTTATCTCCTGAACCTGCATTCCGTACTTTGCCATTCCCAGAGCCAACCCACCATCCTATTTGTTACAGCGTAAACTCAGTGCCGGCACATCAGTCTGGAATGACAGAGGAGAGACGGTTGTGAGAAGAGGTCAGCCAAATGCACGGTGACCGACCTCCTTCCAGGACGACAACACGGCAGCAGCAGCCCCTACCTGAAGAGAACATAAGCGCTGTGCTCAACTGTTGGCGGCCCAGTTCGATAGCAGCTTCAATGTTAGCTACTTTGTTAGCCGATGCATCTTAGCCTCCATCATTAGCTATTTTTACGTAGCACAGACTTGTGTTTGTCTATTCTGGAGAAGACCGATTACTTTGTATGACGCACTTTGCTTGGGATACATCTACCAAAGTTAGGTATTTGTATTGACTTCTTGTAAGAAAACTCACTAATACGAGTTGTTCGACTGTTAGTTTAGCAAATCGAGTATGCAGGATTCCTAGACAAACATTATTCACCTCTGCATCTGTCTTAGCAGATGAACCCGTACTTTAATTGGAGCACCCGCACATTCGGGATCTAGAGTGTTACGGACAGTAGCTCACATCCTGATGGAATACTCACTCGTCGTGGCTCTTTGTCGAGCACGGTTCACAGCTAATGGTGGAGGACGATGTACGGACAGTTGACCGGGTTGTTCACTTCCTCGGGTTGTGAATTTCCTCCAATCACGAACTGGCACACCTTCCCAAATCCCAAAAGTAGTGTTCTAATTCATATAGCTATATGGGTGGATGTGATGCTAAGACAGTAACAAAATAAATAATACCTTCCAGCTGGGAGATTCCTAATAGTAAAAGTGAGGCAGCTAGAATTGTAACGAACATCAGTTGCATTGACAACAGCAAAGTAAGGTGCGAGAGAAATAATCAGGTCAGTGGGTGAGTATAGTGGAGTGCCCCCAGGAGTCTGCACGTGGCAGCCAACTGTCACACTCCAAAACTGTTACAGTCAGAGTGCTAATGATGTAAACAGAACCCATTCTGTTGTAAGAAAGACTAAAACCTGTTCTTTCATCAGTAGCCAGTATGGAGAATCAGGAATTATTACGGTTTTGTCTTTGTCAGAGTGCTAAGTGAGGGGTCACTTCCAAGAAAGTAAAATAGGGTGAGGCAGAAAATGGGGATACTCACATCTGACAGGGAGATGTCCCCAGGGGGACTTTTTGAAACTGCCAGTACAGTGATATACATCATGGTCCCTGGTGTCACCTTAGTGAGCCCTAGTTTGCAGGTAATCGAGAAACAAAATTTTGTAATTTCTTGTGACTGACGAAAGTCTTGAAATTACCATTAATTTCAAAGTAGCACCATAGTACGGCAGTTGACTTATTAGGCTGGTATGCTGAAGGTTGTGAGCTCAAATCCCACAAGGGGTAACATACCACTTATTTCCACCTTCTGCGACCGACTGCCAAGTTTCTTTTACTTTTTTGAGATTTAAATGTTTGTGAATATTGATCTATTGGATAAAAACAACAGATGAATCAATCTATTTATATTTGCTGTGGAATGGTGTCAAAACCAGTTTTTTATTACAAGACGTACATTTATTTGAATAGTGACCATCATACAAACGTTTAAAACATTACTTCATTTTTCACTATTGACAAAATAATGCAGGTGAAGATTTATATGAAGTGAGGTTTATAAACAAAATGAAATTCAAGCAGAATAAGTTATAGAAATAATTATTGCAGCAGGCTGGACAAATATATAAAATGAAATTATTGACAGTTTTGAGGTTCTAGTCAACAAAAGAATTACCAAAATTTTTAGTTGCAAAAGAGGGCCACTGAGGCGAATGACAGTGAAATGTGATACTTGGGATGTTGTCTTCATCACTGTAAAGATGATTTAGAAAACCTCTGGGACCTGTCCTCACAAGAGTACTTAAAAAAAACAGGGCTTTGATGGGGGAAGTAGAGTCGAGTGTCCCAGGTCCAGTACACAGTGGGAGGCACACTGACCCCAACTACCCCGCCCCTTGTCCCAAATAGCAGTTTAAAACATTATATCTGAGAGTAAACTCGAGTTTATTGGAGGAAATGAAGAACCCTGTGAACTGTACATACATCACATGCCACCGTTAGTGGTGTAGAATTTGGAAGACTGAGGTCGGCACAGGGCCAGAATGAGTGGGTATTCCATCAGGCTGTGAGCTACTGTCCATAACGCTCTCGAACTAGAACGTGCAAGTGCTACAATTTAAGTACACGTTCAGCTGTAAGACTGATGCAGAGGTGAACAGGACTGTGGATTCCCTCTGGGAGGAAACGAAGGGACAAAGGTTAAAAACGAAGGGCAGGTGAGGGATGACGAGGGGATGATGACTGGCACTCGTGCAATAACTATGGGAAATCAGAGTCACTCATGAGACACAGCATCAACTACAGGGTTAAGAATGAGCAGAATAGAAAGTACGTTCATTTGTAGGGTAACTTAAATTACAACGCAATTATTTATTCAGTGTCTGAAGTGACTGGTATTCACTACAAATATGACCTAGCAGATAGGAACACGGAAGCAGCACGTCAGCTTTATGCTGAACAGAACCGCGGTAGGCAGTTACCGGGTGTGAGAATGTCTGTACGACTTCACTGACGCTTTCGAGAGACGGGCTCATTTCAGAAGTGTGTGGCACGGGATCTCCAATTATCATAAAAATCACTCATGAGAGTACAAAAACCCTCACGAAGTAAGACGGGGCAGACACTGACAGAGGTTCAGCCTCGGCGTGTGGGGCAGACTCTTTCGTGATCGTCACGTACGCCTGTATTTCTTTATGCAATGTCTCGCTGAACAAACTTGTCCGTAATTTCTCTTACATCAATTCCTTCAGTTACTCGATGACGTACAGCAACATGTCATCCGAGAATCTTGGCTTATGCACTGTGGCATTCCAGCTCACTTTACACTGACAGTTTATCAGCATCTTGATAACCAGTTTCTAAACCAGTGGATTGGTCAGTAGAGACCCATTGTGTGGCCCACCTGATTGCCAGATCTGAAACAGATGGTTGTTTTTTCTTTTGAGATATTTAAAACGCTCAGCTTAGTCAACTTCTGTACCCACTGGGAGGATCCATATCTAAAATGGATTTGACCAAACATGCAAAACACCGGGAGCTTTCCACAACATAAGGCAAAGTATGGAATGCAAGGTCAAGGGATCTATGTGTGACAAACTAGATTGGCTCCCACCACCTTACTTTATATGCACTCCTATTTCATGTATTAATGTCTATATTAATTTTTTTTTGTTGCTAACTTTCTTTTCAAAATTCCAAAGTTAAACTTCCTATTTTAAGCACACGTCACACAAATTATCAGAACTGTCAAGATAATTAGTTTTGTCAGAAATAATGGCAATCAATATTTATTGCAATTATAATATTTCATCCATCCAGCTGTAGGGATGTCTCATGCTAATAGATAAATTTGAAAGGGAAGATCACTTCCAAATTAAAGAACTATTTTTCCAATTTTCAATAAACTTAATTAGCTTAAAATGTATGCATAATTGAAGATTTGACCTGGTTCAAATTTCCAGTAGCAATTATAACCAAACTACCATAGGTTTCCGTTATTTCTTGACACGCTTCTGTCTGCCAGATTTTTCTGAATCACAACTATATGACAGAAATCCCGAGTTTATGACCATGGGATCCAACTGCATTAGTATAAATTAGTACTGCATATTTTAATAGATGCTGATCATGAGAAATTATATGCAAACAAAATTAATAGCCAAAAAAGATAAACTTTCTGACCTATAGAATTTGGAAACTATTATTGATTAATCAAGTTGAACAATATCATAGAGGGAGTCTTTGTAAGGCCAAAGCTCATACCATTCCAGTCAGTCTTACTTTAATTTTCACTCAGGCTAGTTACCAGCTGCATACACTGCTAATTTTGCCCTTTTCTTTGTTCAATTTCCTTGCCAGTCACAACTACATAAGTTTAATTGAAAATTAAAATAATGAAAAATTCCCAGAATTGTAAGACATTCTCGGGTACATCCTGGATGAAAAGATTCCAGAGATTAACCCAGATGTCCTGGGGCTTATACACCCTGAATAAATCCTTTCATACCTCCCTAACAAAGGATTTTCAGACCCATGTTCATATGAATTTTCATAATATGTTGATTTCAAGAATAAACCTGTAAAGTTCCTGAAGCACGTTTCTACAGACCCCGTATTGCGAGCAGTGAGCAGCCTTACGTACCAGGCGGTGGTGGACCTCGTGCAGGTAGAGCGCGCTGAGGCTCATGTCGGCCGCCGTGCCCTCCGCCCCCGGCGCCAGCAGAAGCAGGTCTTCGGGGCCCGCCGCTCCGCCCCCGCCGCCACCGACGGCCGCAGCCGCGGCCGCCACTGCCGCCGCCTCACCCGCGGGGCCGAACACGGACGCGCCCATCGACAGCCCCTGCTGGTTCAGGCTGTGAAAGGGAAGCGACCGAGTCACCGCGGGTTCTCCCGAGAGTGAATGCAGTCGACCTACACACTGTCTACGATACGAGTATTACAGTTCGGCATAATAGAGTAACTCTGGAATCGATAATGTGAATAAAAGTTTGTTGAAAATTAATAAGTGATGTCCTCCGAGTGGACTGTCACTGAGCTTCCGTAGTGCACAAAGACTGAGCACACCGTCAGAAATAATGCGTGAAGGTAAGTCAGTCTCAGAAGTGTTTTCTGGTATTGGAAGAAGCACTGGTACAATTTATAATGTCCAATGGGAGACTACTATGAACAAAATAACATTAACAAAGACAAGTAATTGTAAAAAGTAAATTTTTACAACCAGAAATTTCACAATTAATAAAATATTTCTGACTATTATGTTGTGATATCCACAACAGTAAAACCCAATGTTTCCTCTCCTTCTGCAGAGGACTTTTTCGAGGGACAACTGGCCCTCGTCAATTGCTGTCGTCTCCCGTTACTATCACCCCACGGTCTAAGACTTTTAAGCACCTTCTTCAACAGTGGGCTCTAGGTGTCATTCAATTTCACACCCACCTCCTTCATACTGAAATTCCTGGGGTGTTTAACAATATCTATGCCCTCTTGTACAGCCTTTCTTGGTATCTGCTCGTGGCTGCCAGTACCAGAGTCCTATCAAAATGAATGTGGTGGTTTCCTGGCTGCAAAGCACATTCCACAACAGCTGATCTGTCAGTCTATCCATCTACATCATACTCTGCAAGCTACCTTATGGTGTGTGGCAGAGGGTATTTTTGTACCACTAACTGAGGCCTCAAACCCTGTTCCACTCACAAATAGCGCACGGGAAAATTGATTGTCGGTAACCCTCTGTATTTGCTCCATTTTCTCGAATTTTCTCCCGGTGGTCATTACACGAGACATATGTGGGGGGAAGTAATATGTTGTCCGATGCTTCCTGAAAAGTGCTCTCTTCAAGTTGCAATAGCAGATCTGTTCTTGATGCACAACTCATCTCTCGTAATGTCTGCCAATCAAGTTCGTTGAGCATCTCCGTAAGCCTCTCGCGCCGGCTACACGATCATGCGACAAAACACGCCGCTCTTCGTTAGCTCTTCTCTCTCTCTTTCACCAGTCCTGCCTGGTAGGGATCACAGATAGAGGAACAGTACCCAAGAATCGGTCAAACAAGTGCCTTGTAAACCACCTCTTTCGTGGATGAGTTTAAGATTCTTCCTGTGAACATGGCAACTGCTTTTCGCAGTATTTGCTTTACGTGTTTGTTCCACTCAAGATCGCTCTGGATAGTTACACCTACATGTTTTACAGTACACACTGTTCCCAGCAAATTGTCATGCATATTGTACTTTTACAGAACGGATTCCTTTTCTACACACGCGCAGCAGGTTACTTTTATTTACATTCAGGATCAACTGCCAGAGACTGTGCCACTTATCAGTTCTAGCAGCAAGGAAGTCTTAAATCCAGCTGCAAAGCTGCTCCAATACTTGATAAGCTCTTATTTTTTCACTAAACGGCAGTGCGGGACGGTGTCAAATGACTTCCTGAAGTCGAGGAACACGGCATCAACCTAAGCACTGTTGCCCACAGTGCTGTGGATCTCGTGGAGAAACAGAGGTAGCCGAGTTTCGCAGGCTCTTTGTTTGCAGAAACCACGTTGACTTTATAGAGGAGATTGTCCATCTCTAAAAACATCACAATTGTTGACCACAAAATGTGTTCCATAATTCTACCACAGACTGACAACAACTGTGCGCATCTGTCGTATGGCCCTTCTTAAAAATGGGAATGACCTGTGCTTTCTTCCAGTCGCTAGGTACCCTTTGTTGCTCAAGCAATCTACGATAAATTACTGTTAGAAGGGGAGCAAGTTCTCTCACATAACGTTTGTAGAATCTTGAAGGTACTGTATCTCATCTGGTCCTAACACCTTTCCACTGCTAAGCAGTCTTTTGAGTGAAACTTACTGGCAGATTAAAACTGTGTGCCAGACCGGGACTCGAACTAGGGACCTTCGACTTTCACGAGCAAGTGCTCTACCGACTGAGCTACCACAACAAGACTCTCTACCTGTCCTCGCAGCTTTACTTCCGCCAGTACCTCGTTTCCTACATTCCAGTTTAAATCTGCCTGGAAGTTTCATATCGGCACACACTCCCCTGCAGAGTGAAAATTTTATTCTGGTTCTTTGGTTCTCCGCCAGCTAAGTGTCACCAGTTCCCTTATTCTTATACTCTTGTCGACTAAAATAGACATCAGTCCTATCCTTCAATAAGAATTCTCTCGAATTTCCAGCCACGTCCAGTGGTTTAAAATCCGCGAGCTTTTGGCCAAGTACTCCTCGGCCGTTGTCAAAGTGGTTGCTGCTACCACCTTTATGTAAGAGCACTGCATTCTGTGACATTAGCCGTGACCGCTCCAGCACCATTTAAGGCGGTATTTTTTGTGTGTGCCTTCTTCAACTTTCTGATGGCCAGGTTGCAAGCAGTGCTTAACCACATGCTGCCATCTTTATTGAGGGTTTTGAGGTGCTGAGGTTAACTCACTTGATGTGGCTGAAAGCTCTAAAGAATTTTATCAGTAGATCTCTCTATGAAATCGTGCATTTGAATTTATTATTGTCAGGAGTGTCCTAGGGAAGTGTCACAGGACCGTTATTTTCTTTGATATACAACAATGACGCGTTGTACAGATGGGCAGCAATCTGCAATTCTCTGCAGATGATGCTGTGGTGTCAAAGTTAAATGATTATTGGAGGATAAAAACATGTAGACAAAATTTCTAGTTGATGTGAACAATGGCAGCTAGTTCTAAGTGTAGAAAAATGACTGTAGATGAGTGGGAAAAACAAACCTGTAATATTCAGACACAGCATTAGTAGTGTCCGATTGACACAGTTGCATCATTTAAAAGCCTGGGCACAGCGGTGCAGAGTGATATGAAATGGAATGAACGAGTGAGGACTGAGGTAGGGAAGGCGAATGGTTGACTTTGGTTTCTTGGGGGAATTTTGCGAAAGTGTCATTCATCAGTAAAGAAGACCGCATACAGGACAGTAGTGCGTCCTAGTCTCGAGTACTGCTCACGTGTTTGGGATCTGTACCACGTCAGATTAAAGGAAGACGTTGAAGATATTCACAGGTAGGCTGCTAGATTTGTTACTGGTAAGTTGAAATAATATGCAAGTGTTACAGAGATGTTTCGTGTAGCGGGACTTTGAATTTTGCCACGCTACACTCGTTCCCTGGGATATAAATTATACCGTCGCAGCGGTATGAGCGCTCGACGGCAGAGAAAATATTAAAACTGTAACTCTTTTTTGTTTTCTATCCGTCTTTTGTCTCTCGAGAGCCAAAGCTTAATTCAGACGTAAAAACTTATTAGCTAGTCTTGGTCGGATTAAGACGAAAAAACTCATTGATGTGTAGATGTGTTGTGAAAGTTTGTATGAAATTTGGAGGTTGAAAGGAGCAACCTAAAATATATTACATTCAACACCAAGATGGGTTTAGTTTGTATACATTAGTAATTCCTGGGCAACGAAAATTTATTGCAAGATTTTGGAGCAGCTAAGACTTTTCACGCAGAAATGAAGTAGGAGATTTTTGAAGACCTGGACACCACACGCGAGAAGACATGTTAACATGGTAAAGGATGAACTCTTATCTACGCCATTTCCCCCTGTTAGTCACATTTGTTATTCTCTGTTTTTTTTTCCCAAATAATTTTTGTAGTGGAAATTGGTTTGACTTTTGCTCAGAAACGCCACAAGGACCACCCCAACAATAGCTTTTCCGAATCACGAAGTCCAATAACTTTTCTGTAATACGAAGTCCGATTTGCATTTCATTCTTTCCCTTTTTTCACAGTCATTAACGATTTTAAAACCCCCTTTCTATTCACCATTTCTTCCCACATTTTCAACCTTTCCTTTTCTTTTCTTCTCTTTTCTTTTTTATTAACCACTACATTCGGGACCTCAAATGCGAAGCCCTGGAGAGAGAAGGTGACATTCTTTTGGAGGAATGCTATTGAAAAAATTTAGAGAACCGACATTTGAAGCTAACTGCAATACGATTCAACTGCTGCAACATACATTTTGTTTAAGGTCCAAGAAGATAAGACAGGTGACATTTGAGCTCATACGCAGGCATATAGACAGTTGTTTTTCCCTTGTTCTGTTTGCAAGAGGAACAGGAAAGGAAATGGCCAGCAGTGGTACAGGGAACCCTCCACTACACACCAAGCAGTCACTTATGTACGTATTTAACTGTTTTGTAACATGTGACAGGCATAAGGTGATGCGCATTTCATTTTAGTGCTTGGGAAAGTAACAAATGTTTGCATTGTGATGACAGTTCTGGATAGTATTTGTTGCCACTGTAACCAGCAGTGTTCCTGCTCTGTACATCACCGGATTGACATCTACATTGCCATAGGCGCATCGAGCAATCTGTCTGACGGTCAGCATTGAGTCCTGCTCGACACATCTCTGCCTCGATGTTTATATTTCCTGTCTACAATCTCTGACAAGACATGCATGGTCTAATATTTAAGTTACCTATAGAGGGACATTCTTATCCTAGCTGTTCCTTAAACCTTTCCTATTTTCTTATGCCCTTTTTTAATTATTTACATGTATTTGTCAATTATGACTATTATGCAGTCTTTTATATTTCAAACACACTATTTGTCATGTTTTATATTTCACTGGTCCTTCACTGATCATGTGCAGAACAATACGCACAGCTTATTCAGCAGTTGGCAGCAGTTGACGACTGGTGCCTCCCAGCAAATACAACAGCTCTGCTCTTGTCGACATTTGGCACCAATGGTTATACATTTTGTAACTTTTTTTTTGTCATCACTCTTCTGACTGGTTTGAACCACCACAAATTCCTCTCCTGTGCCAACCTCTTCATCTTAGAGTAGCACCTGCAACCTACACCCTCAATTATTTGCTGGATGTATTCCAATCTCTGTCTTCCTTCACCCTCTCTGATTCTGTGCAGAACCACCTCATTCCTTACCTTATCAGTCCACTTAATTTTCAAAATTCATATGCAGTACTACATCTCAAATGCTTTGATCTCTTCTGTTCCAGTTTTCCCCCAGTCCATGTTTCACTACCATACAATGCTGTATTCCAGATGTACATTCTCAGAAATTTCTTCCTCAAATTAAGGCCGATGTTTGATACTCGTAGACTTCTCTTGGCCAGGAATCCCCTTTTTGCCATTGCTAGTCTGCTTCTGATGTCCGTCATTGGTTATTTTGCTGCCTAGGTAGCAGAATTTCTTTACTTCATCTACTTCATGACCAGAAATTCTGATGTTAAAAGTTTCTTGCTGTTCTCATTTCTGATACTCCTCATTGCTTTCATCTTTCTTCGATTTACTCTCAATCCACATTCTGTGCTCATTAGACTGTTCATTCCATTCAGCAGATCATGTAATTCTTCTTTACCTTCACTCAGGATAGCAATATCATCAGCAAATCATGCCATTCATATCCCTTTCGCCTTTAATCTTAATTCCACTCCTGAGCCTTTCTTTTATTTCGTCCTCAATGTACAGATTGAACAGTAGGGGTGAAAAACTACATCCCTGTCTTACACCCTTTTTAATCCGAGCACTTTGTCCTTGGTCATCCACTCTTATTATTCCCTCTTGGCTCTTGTACATTTTGTATATTAATCATCTCTCCCCACAGCTTACCCCTATTCTTCTCAGAATTTCGAATATCTTGCACCATTTTACATTGTCGAACACTTTGACAAATCCTATGAACGTGTCTTTATTTTTCTTTAGTCTTACTTCCATTATCAACCACAATGTCAGATTTGCTCTCTGGTGCCTTTACCTTCCCTAAAGCCAAACAGATTGTCATCTATCATTTCTTTTCCATTCTTCTGTATATTATTCTTGTCAGCAACTTGGATGCGTGAGCAGTTAGGCTGATTGTGTGGAATTCTCACATTTGTCAGCTTTTGCAGCTTTCGGAATTGTGGGGATGACATTTTTTCGAAAGTCAGATTGTATGTCACTAGATTCATACATTCTACACACCAATGTGAATAGTCATTTTGTTGCCACTTCCCCCAATGACTTTAGAGATTCTGATGGAATGTTATTTAACCCCTTCTGTCTCATTTGGTCTTAAGTCCTCCACAGCTTTTTTAATTTGTGATTCTAATACTGGATCCCCTACCGCTTCTAAATCGACTCCTGTCTCTTCTTCTATGACATCAGACAAATCTTCCCTCTCATCAATGCTTTCAATATATTCTTTCCACCTATCCTCTCTGTCCTCTGCATTTAACAGTGGAATTCCCATTGCATGCTTAATTTTACAACTCTTGCTTTTAATGTCACCGAAGGTTGTTTTGACTTTCCTATATGCTGAAGCTGTCCTTCTGACAATCATTTCCTTTTCCATTACTTCACATTTTTCATGTAGCCATTTCGTCTTAGCTTCCCTGCACTTCCTATTTATATTATTCCTCAGTGACTAGTATTTCTGTATTCCTGAGTTTCCTGGAAGATTTTTGTACTTCCTCCTTTCATCGTTCAATTGAAGTATTTCTTCTGTTACCCACGGTTTGTTCGCAGTTATCTTCTCTGTACCTATGTTTTCCATTCCAACTTCGGTGATCGCTCTTTTTAGAGATGTCCATTCCTCTTCAACTATACTGTCTACTGAACTATTCCTTATTGCTGTATCTATAGCCTTAGAGAACTTCAAGCGTATCTCGTCATTCCTTAGTACTTCCGTATCCCACTTCTTTGTGTATTGATTCTTCCTGACTAAAGTCAAACTTCTGAGCCTATCCTTCATCAGTTTTATTGCAAATTGATTACTATAAAAGGTGAACGATTGTGTAATTACTGACCTCCTCCATACAAATTTTATAAAATTTCAGGGTCACCCACAGGTCTAAAGATGCTCTGCTGAGACTTAAACCGATCACCAGTAATAAAATAAAGCACCACTTACGATCACAACTCATCATTTTCATTATAATAAATATAGATCCCTGATGTCCCTAATGTGACTTCAGACATTCCAAAATCTTTTACATGGCTGCATGTTCAGAGACCGTGAATAGTTACAATTGAAAGAAATTCAGCACTCTGTCACTATTTTTAACAAATTAACATGGTTTCGACACTGCTAGGAGAGGCTTCCTCAGAATTTAAAACAAAGAATGGTCTATATTCTATAATGTGGTCACAGAATTATGACTAAAAACGTATGATAGAGTATAAGTAAGGAATCGTCGTGAAAGACTGGCAGTACTTATATGTCATTTATAAAATAACAAATATGCCAAAAGGGCATTAGTCACAAAGATAAAGAAAATTGTGATGGTGAGCCACTAAGGGCTGCTCGTTACTTGCATGGTGCAGGTTGCAAAACGGACTACTCCGACTAGTCCGTTTTGCAACCTGCACCATGCAAGTAACGAGCAGCCCTTAGTGGCTCACCATCACAATTTTCTTTATCTTTGTGACTAATGCCCTTTTGGCATATTTGTTATTTTATAAATGACATATAAGTACTGCCAGTCTTTCACGACGATTCCTTACTTATACTCTATCATACGTTTTTAGTCATAATTCTGTGACCACGTTATAGAATATAGACCATTCTTTGTTTTAAATTCTGAGGAAGCCTCTCCTAGCAGTGTCGAAACCAGGTTAATTTGTTAAAAATAGTGACCGAGTGCTGAATATCTTTCAATTGTAACTTCAGACATTATTAACTTCGTTATTTTCTCTGGTGTTATATCTGGTACTGTTACAAGTATGCCACTGGGGTAATGTGGAGAGATGACACGTAGCAGAGGACGAGACCTGTACAAGAGGCCGCGGTCCGGGTGCAGCAGCGGACCCTCGGCACGGTTAAGGCCGCCCCGCATTGCCGGCGGCTGCGATGACGCCATTGCCGAAGTCTGCTGCGACGACGTCGACAGCTGCTGCTGCCGCTGTAGCTGGTGCTGCGAAGGCAGTGTTCCGAACGTGGGCACCAGACTCGGCAGAGGGTCAGGTTTGGCGAGGGTGTGGCGAAGCGCACTCGCCACCACACTGTTCAGCTGTACGGGAAGGGCCACATAAAAAAAAGCAATTAGGTGAAAATTATAATGCACACAAGCACAAAACTCAGCAAGCCCAAATTGGTAAGTGAGAAAAATATGTAGCTAATAAAAAATGCTGGAAAGAATACCAGAATTTCAGCTGGGGAGGGGAGGAACACCATGACAAATACAAAGAAAGAGAGAGCACCGCAATACATAGAAATACAAATAGATCCAGGCGAGATCAAATTATTAGACTGAAGACATTTTTTCCAAAACTTTACATTTATTACACATTTACATCCAAATACAGATTATATTTGTACATTCAATACTTTGTATGCATGCCTTTGCTCTTAATCAACATTTTTGTCATGTTTAGCATAGTTTTTATTCACTTTTCACATGACATTCTAGCTTCTCTGTGAGATCTTGTTTGGTGGTTATTCTAAATTTCCTCATCCTCTGATTGACAATAGCCCATTAATTTTCAATTGGGCTCATATCATGGCTTTTCTTCCATGGACTTGGAAGCTCTTGGCTTTGTGGCAAAGTGCCCCATCATGCATAAAAATAGCATCTTTATTAGGAAACTACTCATTTATTTGGGGGAAAAGTTCCTTTTCAAGGATTTCTCTGTATTGTTTTTGCCTCATTGTCCCTTCAACAAAGTTGAATCTACGAGGACCTTTCACGGATATCACACTCCAGAATATAACGGAAGTTGGATGCTTCACACATTGCTGCACACAGTCAGCTTTTAACTGTTCTCCAGGTCTGCAATGAACATACTGGCTGCTTTCTTCCATCACAGTGAATACAGATTCATCACTGAAGCATACCGGAAGCATGTGCACAAAATTGCAAGTTAGAAAAGTGGGGAATAGTAGCACAGGATACCTCAACAGTCACAAATTCAAATGTGCATTTCTTCATTATTAATAAAACATCACAATTTCAAGTCAAAACTTCTAAATCTGAAGATCAGACCCACTTAATTTACCATATCATTGCCCATACCTTGGCCCAGTTTGCACTTGTCCACTCCTGAAGTAGTTTAGCCCATTGCAAGCTTTTGGTTTTCACGGCAGGTGTGATTTTCTGTTTTTTCCTCGGTCAGCATGCCTTTAAACCACATTCAAACAGCCTCACCCTCACTGTCATGGGTGAAACTTCAACACCAAAAACTTTCAGCTGATGGCTCATGTCTGTAGAAGTAAGTTTACGCTTCATTATTGCCATGTTTGGAAGTCCTGTCATTGTTCTAGGACTGATTTTTCTTTTACGCCCACATTTTCCTTTCCTGTTTGGCCTGTATTCACCACCTCTCTGTACCGACAGTTTGATTCTGCTGACAGTTTTTTGTGATGTTCTCATTCTGTCAACAATTTATTGCTGTGTATAATGATTTTCAGCAAGAAGTGCTACTACAACCAAAACTTTCTGAGGTGAAACATCTTTTGTCTTCCCCATAACCTCACTTTCTTTGGAAATTCCGCTGGGCTTCTCGCCACCTACAGAAGATCACAAAGAGCGACAGAGGACCATCTGTGCAGAATAGCTCACGCATTGCGAGGCCGGCTGTGGCAGTTTTTTATCGGACGTCATTGCAGGTGACAGAACGGGGGTTCGTCCCTCCAAACCGGAAACAAAACGACAAACCACAGAATGGTGCCACATCGGCTCTCCTCTGAAGAAAAGGTTCGGAGCCACACCCGCAGTGGGTAAAGTTGCGGCAATAGTCTTCTATATGAACTCTGAAGTGTATTCCGCTACCCTCAGGAAATTGAAGAAACACCTTTAGCGTGTCTCTTCTGAGATTCTGGAGAGGTTATTCTATTTGATGTCCTCTCTCTTGGTGCAATGATCGACTCTGAAGCTGATGATGGCTGAAATACAGAGGGGGGAAAAATGTACACTGTCTACGACAAGGCACACATTTCTGAAAAAGGGAAATTTATTAATACGGAATATAAATTTAAGTGTCTAAAGTCTTTCTCTAACGGTATTTGTCTCAAGCCTAGCCTTGTACAGAAACAATATGTGGACAATAACAAGTTCAGACAAGAAGAAGACAGGACCTTTGGAATCTTACGATAATGATAGAAGTTGGGAATGAATTAAAATTTGTGCCACGGCTGGCACTCTGACGTGGGTTTCCTTGGTTACTAGGCAGGTGTGCTAGCCATGACATGTCCGCAGCAGTACACATAACACAGCCAATACCCTCCCCTTAACACAAATTTCAATTCATGTCCTCAGCTGATCTGTAGATCTTATACAGTTAACTTTTCCTTGAGATATAAGAGTCTCAACTTCATCTACACCAATGATACAAGCTGCGGTGGTGTAATGGCTAACATCTGTGTAGTCAGCAAGGAGACTCTTGTTCAAATCCCGGCCATGGCACGAATTTTAATTCATTTCTTCATCTTCTATCATTTCATTATCAGATATAAAGTTGAGACTCCTACGTCTGAAGAAAATTTAATTATATGAGATTTTCCGAAATCTGTTACTATAGAAGAATGCTGAAGATTAGGTGGGTCAGCCAAATAACTAATGAAGTGATGTTCAATCAAATCGGTGGGAAAAATAAATAAATAAATAAAATAAAAAACTATTGATGGCACAACTTAACTTGAGATCTGTTGCTAGAACACATCCTGAGATATCAAGGGATTAATTTGGTAATGGAGGGAAGTGAGGGGTGTGTGTGTGTGTGTGTGTGTGTGTGTGTGTGTGTGTGTGTACTTGCACAAGCAGACCTAGGCACAAATACAGCAAGTAGGTTCAATTGGATGTTAGCTGCGGCAGTTATGCTGAGCTGAAGAGGTCTGCCAGATTAGTGTGGGGAGCTGCATCAAACCAGTCTTCAGACTGGAAGCAACAACAACAACAACAACAACAACAACAATTAGGAAAAAAGAAACAGAATTAGGAATGTAAAATCAAATGAATATGAAGTACTACCAATAGAATTACGAAGGAAGAAACAGAGTATTAAACTAAGCTTCCTGGCATTTGCACATAATTTTGCTATGCTATCTGAAAATGTAGCAGGTGCAGAAATGCAAAGAATAGATATAGCCTGTAGAACATGTTTAAGAATCTCTGTGAAAAAAAAAAAAAAAAAAAAAAAAAAAAAAAAAAAAAAAAAAAAAACACACAAATTTACTAGTAACACAAAATGTGCATCAAAAATTTTACAGAATAGAAAAGTTCACAAATTTAAAATATGTAGTAAAGTTGATTCAGGGAAATGGGCCAAAAATTGAATATCAGAAACTGCAAAAATAATGCACGACAACATGGCAGTTACACCAGAGTGCCTTCACACAAACTAGAAATATTACACACAAGAATTGTGAGAAAAGTTTTTAAGTCCAATAATAACAAAAAACAAATAAAAAAGAAAAGGAAGCCTAGAAATTATGAAGCAATGAGGAAATGTATCAAAATATAGAAACTATAATAAGAACAATATGGAGTAGAAGACCGACGTTTTCCAGACAGTTATATGGAAGGGGAGATCCGTCTGGATAGGTGAGCATTTACAGGGCTCACCTCTGGGGCACTGAGAGGTGTGCTGGCCCCAGATCGAATCCATCTCACAAATTAATGACAAAGGTCAATACTGACCAGCCTGGATGTTGTTTCGCACATCCACCGATATAAAAACCAGGCTGGTTCCCACGCTCCAACCTCGAAGACAATGTGCAAACACTTTGAAAAATGTTGTCACATTCGATTGTGCTATGTACACAGACAGAAGGGGTAACCGATTCCCGCTGGCAATAGCTTTAAAATGCCTCTGGGAGTGGCAAGCACACCACCACAATAATAGCATATATTCACATATGCCTTTTTTCTCCGTGAAACTGACAAAGTACTGTACCGGTCCCAGACTAGGACTGGTTGTAAATGGCACAAGACAGGGAGGACAGAACACAGAATGTAAAACAACTGGCTGAAAAAACAAAACTCCAAGACAACTGGCTGAAAAAACAAAACTCCAGGTGTCTCTGAAAAAATAACTTAACAACAAACTGGGCACAAGAAGTTAAATGAGATTTAGGATACACAACGTGAAAGGACTAATTTTATGAGCAACCTAACGTTAAGAAAACAGATGAAAGGAAGTAAAGGCTGTGAAGAAGATATTAGGAAATAGCCCAATCTAAAACATTTAAATTACACAGTAACATGGAGCTAAAATTACAGGCGACATTAGGTAAGGGTATCTAATACTGAATCGGCACATCCACAGCATTGGGAAATTTGAGATCTTATGTAACATACAAGGATGCTACTTAATCTGTTTGATGAAATACAAAAAAACTTCGTATCACAAAATTTATCATTAGCAAATAAAAAACATAATATAAGAGACAAAAAAGCTATAAAATAATTATTATTATATATATAAAAAAAAGACGCAATTTCTGCAAAGGTGACTCAGAATAACTCCCTCTATTTTACTCTACATTGCATCACTGGAAAGTGCACTTGAAACATAAGGACAGAAGCAAATAGGACACAGTAAATAAAATCTGTACAACTAAACTGGCTGTAACATGATGACATAAAACAGTGCCATAGCATATGCAGTTTACTTACACTTGGAGTGTACAAAAAATATGAGTGTAACTGGTTGCACGTGGATGTGCACAACCTAGAACCACACATTTTACATTCCTACATGTAGCACTGTAGACACGTACTATTGAAATGGTTCCAACTACGATTGTTTAATATGCAATGTAAGTTTACGAGCTACACTTCATACCTGCCGATGAGACAAAAAAATTATGGTAACTGCTCATTGCAAGATGGGATTCCGCCTGGTGGTGTCATGAGAAAATGATGTGATAAGGATGTTACAATGTAAAGTTAAGGGTCGATACACCACTTGGGAGCGATAGAGCAGAGATGGTGTGACAAGACGTCAGCCAATCGTACGCTGATCGACCCCCGTCCAGGACGACAATGCGAAAGCAGCGGCCCCTATGTGAAGAGCACAGAAGCACCGTGCTCGACTGGTAGCGGCCCTGTTGAAAAGGAGCTTCAAGATTAACAACCTGAATAGAAGTGTCAAAGCTCATTACTTCACTTGTATTAGAATTGTTATACCGAAGAAGCTTGTTTATTTCGGATTGACGCCCTTTGCTTGTGTCACTCCTATGCAATTCTCAAAGTTAAGTATTGTCATTTACTTTTCGCAATAAAACTCATTAATACGATTTGCTCGAATTTTTGTCTAGTGATCTGAGAAAGGTTTCCCAGACACCCCATATTCGATGAATAGGCAGGATTCAACAAAGGAAATTATGAGGGACAGTCAAATGAAAATTAAAAACCTGTCACATGCCCATGGAATGGTTCAATTCAAAAGTAATCAGCGCAAGTGTTAAATCATTTATCCTACTGTTAGACGAGACAATTAATTCCCATTTTGTCGAACGTGGTCGGTTGCCAACAGACTCACAACCGCACCTGCGCCCGCACACCCAATTATCACTCATTTGTACATATAAATAGCTTCAAGCCACAATCCATATAACCTCTACAAGATGTTATCAAGTAATGATAATTTTCAGGAAGGAAATCAATAAAACATACTGAATTTAGCACAGAAAGTGCTGAAACAGGTATGGGTACGACAAAATTAATGAAATGGTACCTAGCAATTTTTTTACATAAAAAATAAAGCAAGACAAGACCCAACATTGATACCCACAGTACACCTGTACCGAAGTTGCAATTTTGTTGTGAACACACCCGAGGTTTCTTAAAGCGAGTTTCTGCATCCTTTCAATCACACAGGCCGATACCCAGTTTGCGGAAAAAAGCGCTACATTCGGACACAGAAGGAAGGTGAGCTCACCCCCAGTCCGAGCCCGGAGATGGAGCCGAGCGACTCCGAGTAGTCGTAGGCGGGGTCTGGCAGGCGGTGCGGCCCCAGACCCAAAGCGGCTGCCGTCGCGGTGTCGGGCGACACCCGGCCTTCGGCGTCGGGGGCGACAGTCGCGGGGACGGCGCCGCCCGGTCTCGCGACTCCTCCGGCCGCCCCCACGTCGCGCAGAACGCGCTCGCGCAATGCCGCCACGAAGCCGCGGGCCCCCGCCGTCGGCGGCCGCCACTCGGGGTTCGTCAGCGTGAAGTGCACCAGCGACAGCTCCGTCTTCCCATCCTCAGCCTGCCGGTGCAATGGGAGCTGTGGTCAGGATTCTGACATGCACACAAGCACTCTCTCTCTCTCTCTCTCTCTCTCTCTCTCTCTCTCTCTCTCTCTCTCTCTCTCTCTCTCTCTCCCCCCCCCCCCTCATCACACCATCGCAATGACCTCCTGCATACTGACAACACATTTAATTTCTTAATACCTTGAAACGCACCATGATTGGTCACCTTGAGGTGTTATGCAGCTTGCCTCCCGCCTTGCTAGGTCATTACCAACCTCTCAGGAATGGAATATTTCGCCACTGGTGGCAAAGAAGCACTGTTTGACCTATCCCTGAGAAGAAAATGACCAATCGCCTTGTGAATATTAGCCAATTAGTATGTTACCCCTGTATCAAAAGCCCTGGAATACACTGTTCACAAATGACTGACTGAATCGTGTTGTATGACAAATGCAAGCGCAGGGTTCTAAGTACCACAGTGCCAAAAGCACTGCACTAGTTAAGGTAACTGACGACCCAACACTTGCCACAGACAACTTCGGTATCACAATACTGACATTACTACATTTCTACAAAGCATCCAAGATAGTCAGCTTTGACATTCTGCTTAGAGAAATTACACACCTGAAATGTTCATATAGTGTATTGACACAGTTTCAAAGTTACTCGGGTAACAGTTACCTGTAAGGACAAGAAGTTGCCCTAGCAACATATCGTCTCTGGGATGCCACACGGGTGGGTACTGGACTTACTATTGTTCTCCTCATTTGGCAATGACACCTCGTCAGTTCCGTCCTGCAAATATCTTTTCTGTGCCAACGACCGTGAGCTTCATTACGTGGTGAGCTTGAATATATCGGCACTGTCGTCATACAGACAAATCACAATTTGTCTTTAGTGTTGAGGTGAGCACAAAACTTACAACTTAAATTAAATACAAAGACATTCCAAATAATTTTAATATCCCGTCAGGAGTTATTTCTGCCTCCTGTTCTCCTCAACAATATCACATTTTCACTGCATCAGAAGAAGACGAACAACTCGGGTACAACTTTGGATGGGCACTTTAAATGGACAAACAGTACGGTTCCCACAGTGAAGAGAACTTCTGTTTACTGCTATCCCCTCCAGAAGTTTCAGGACATATATCTACAGTACATGAAAAATACACCTGGGGAATCACTTGTTCATTAGTTGTTCTGCGAAATGTGCACCATTACATTCCAATGTAATCCAACAGCATGTCTGACCTCTGCTTAAGACAGTGTTACTACTCAGGGCACATATTCGTTGAAAGCACCGATGATGGCTGTTAATCAGTTGAAACTGATTTGCAAAAGTGAATAAATAAAACATGATTTTGTGACTGGTTGCTGCAAATTTTGTAATTTTATGGTTTACGGTCACTGCACGACTTGGGAACCACACACAGGCCACCATTCATAAGATGGCAATGATTGTGTATTCTGTAGGTCCGATTGATCCTCGAGACAGCCAGTAGCACATATCCCAAATGGCTCGGTCGCAAGGGATGGATTCCTGAAATACTTTCAAAGTTGAGTTGGACCACTGAACTAAATGCCCATGACTGAGGTTATGCTGAGATTTTCAGTGCCTTTGGGCCAAAATTATATGTCGCCGAATCCAGAGTGTTGTTTCACCAGCCTCTCCACACAGGCTCTGAACTGGGATGGTCCGACAGGCTGAGTCTGCATCTGAATGCCCTAATACTGGACAGCGTCTAACATCTCGAGGAGGAAGTACGAGCTGATCTGTAGAGCGTGCTGCCATAATCTCAATGCGATTGAACAAATGCCCTATGAAACTGCAGGAAGCGGGACCTGTCAGTTCCCCATGCTTTTTCACTATGGCATTTCAAAATGTTCTATGACTGGAAGCCTCTTGTTCATAAGTCTTTCAGGTGTGGGAGCCAAGTTTATATTGAGTCAAATAATAAACAAAAAAAGCACAGAGTCTCCTGGAAACATAAAATACTGTCTCCCACTGTGAGGTCTGGTCAGTTAAAACTTTGACAAGTACAGTTAAAATTGACACAGGTAGTCCCTCTAGTGAGAACTGAAAACCAGTTGTCTTGGCCCAGGTTTCCAGCCTCCTGACGGTCAGCTGTAGCTACCTCATTGTCACCGTAAGATTGGAGAAAGAGAAGACGATTGTGAAATCATCCGCAAATGAGGAGAATTTGACACAGCTCCTCACTGTGGAGGAAATCACCGATAGCAACGGCAAACAATGTGACAGTGAGTACACTGTCTTGCGGGACCCCATTCTCTCAAACACAGCAGTCAGACAAGGCATCACAAACACAGTATCAAAAGAGTCGGTCCGAGAGGGAGAACTGGCTAAGAAGCGGTAGACGTCCACGTAGTCCCCACTCGTGAACTTGGCGAAGAACGTTGTACCCCCGAGAAGCTCTGTACGCTTTTTTGAGGTCACTAAATACACAAACCAAATGTTTTCGACATAAGAAAGACTCCTGTAACACTGTATCCAGTAGAATTAAATTGTGAAGGGTGGAACGGTAGTGCCACTGTCAAAGTGAGGGTACTGCTTGTATCTTTGCAAATATTTTCACTTTTATTTCTACGTTATTCACATATTTTTAAGAATTTTTTATACTCCAACACAGATCCTTCCTCGTTCCATCTGCACCAATACAGAAAAGATTCCTATCCCTAGTCAGAACCCAGTCCCACATACTGTTCCTGCGCGGTTGTTTAGCTCGTGGAATCCTCCCAAATGGCCTTACTGTCAAATTACTGACCGCTGGCTGCGAGCCGTCCTGCCCCTCTGACCACCTGTTCAGTTTCCGCCAGTTCTTAACCCTCACCAACACAGCCCTACAAAACAATGAAAATCAGGCCCAGACTTCCTTACAGTATCTCCTCCTCTCCATTTGTAAAATTCTTCAACTGTGCAATCCTAAATTACTTGATCCCATCTTGCACACAAACCCTTGCCCTCCAGGAACTAGAGCAACGCACACAGAACCGTATCAAAATACTCTCCGCCCTGCTCACTTGTGACTCCCGTCTGTCTACCACTCTCCACCACTTCTGTAACAACCTCCAAATCTCCTCCACATCCACTCATAGCAGACAAACTCTGCCTTGCAGACGAACACAATTACCCCAGCTCAAAAACTCACACCCACCACTACACAAAACCCAGAACCCAAACAGACTAAGTACAGTCATGAATCTTTCCTACAAAAGCCTTAGTCCCACAGAAGTATCAGCAGTTCTTTCCACAGGCCTCAACTTTTGCCCCTGACCTAAATTCAATTATGCAGGATTTGTTAAAGACCTCCTCTCCTTCTCCTGGTGGGAACATATTTTCGCCACCAACCCTACCGATCGGGGGTACAACCAAACACCGATGCTGAACCCTGCCTGACTCAGTTCACTCCTCCATCCACCCCAGTGCCCCCCAAGTCACCATGCTTTAACTTTTCAGAATTTCTTAATTTTGAACCTTTCTCACAGTCATTCCCCAAATTCCTCAACATGCAGGCTAACCTTACATTTGAAGAAACAACCACAATCCACCACCTCAAAATGGATGCAGACCTTATATCCTACCTGCTGACAAAGAGTCCACCACTTTTATTTTCACCTGCAACTATTACCTGGCAGTATCAGGCAGGACTCCACACGGCGTCAGATTCATCCACCTAGAAAGCTTGCCACAATAACCCCATCCCAGAAATCCAGCAAGATCTCTGTCCCCCCTCAAATCCTTAGGCCCGTACAAAACCTCACCCCAGAGTCAGTCTGCCCCCTCACCTCTACCACTCCCCGCACTCGTACCGTCGACACGCTTTCTGACGTCCATACATCCGACCACACAGGATGCCCCATTGTGACTGATAAGTGCACCCCCACTGGGAGAATCTCTGCTCTCGTAGGCCGACACCTTCGGACTACCACCCACAACCTACTCTCCTATATAAAAGATTACGATTTCCTGTTCCTTTACCACACAGTGCCCTGCTCACTATTATTGGTGCCACCTCCCTTTACACTAACATCCATAATACCTGTGGCCTTGCCACTATTAACACTACCTTCCCCAATGAATTCCAAACCAACAACCTCCTTCCCAGTCGCCACAACCAACTATATTCTCACCCAGAATTACTTATCCTTTGAAGGCATTATCTAGAAACAAATCCCACATATGGTAATGGGCACCCGTATGCCACCATCCAACATCAACCTATTCTTGGGCCATCTAGGGGAATCCTTCCTAATCACACAGACTCTCAAACCCCTCATCTGGTTCACTGATGACACCTTCATAATCTGGATCGAGGCTGAGGACACGCAATCCACATCCCTCCAGAACCTCAACATCTGACCTCCAAGATGCCTACATCAGTACCTCCATCCGTATCAAACCTACCACCACCAGTAAAACCTCCACTTCAACTGCCGCCACTTATTCCGCACTGAGGAGTCCCTTCCGTACAGCCTAGCCACCTGTGTCTGTCCCATCTGTAGTAACAAGCAGCCCGTCTCAAAATATACCGAGGGTCTGACTGAGGCCTCCACACACAGTAATTACCTTCCAAAGCTTGTACAGAAACAGACCTCCTGTGCCTTACCTCTACAGTCGTCAACCACCTCCCAAAGTCACACTGTCTGGCCACAGAGGAGCATTCCCCTCATCACTCAGTACCACCCAAGACCAGAGCAACTAAATCACATTCTCTGACAGGGTTTTAACTACAATAGTGCCCTGAAAGGAGGAATTTATTACTCAGTATCCTCCCCAACCCTCCCACAGTGGTATTCCGCTACCCATCGAACGTACACAATATCTTCTTCCCTCCGTACACAACGCCTGCTCTCAACCCCGTGCCTCACGGCTCGTATCCCTGTAGTAGACCTAGATGCAAGACCTGTCCCATACATCCTCCCGCCACCACCTACTCTACTCTGGTCACAGGCATCACCTGTCTCACCAAGGGCAGGGCTGCCTGTGAAAGCAATAACGTGATCTACGAGCTAAGGTGCAACCACACGTGGGCCCAACAACCGATGAGCTGTCTGTCCACACTAATGGCCACTGAGAGAGACTGTGCCCGAGAAACAGCTGGACCGTCCAGTTTCTGAGCATGCTGCCAAACAAAACTTTCTTCACTTCAATGACTGCTTCGCAGCCTGTGCAACCTGCATACTTCCTACAACAGCAGCTTTTCTGAACTTTGCAGGTGGGAGCTCTCCCTCCAATATATACTATGTTCCCGTAACCATCCTGGCTTCAATTTCTGTTAGACGCGGTCCTTCACACATCTATAGCTTTGCTGTTTCCACTACACAGCCTTATATTCCACAAGTGCACTCACAATCATTTTAGTACACAAATGTTTTCGGAATAATGTTTTCCTTATAAGACTTTTAATTGTATGGGTGGTGAACACATTAAAATAAGAAAAAAAAGAATGGAAAAATTATTTGAAATTGTTTTTGGTGAAATTCCTGTAGCGTGACTCAATTCATACTCAACTGCAAGCACCAGTTTTCAGAAAAGTGAACTGTTATGCATGGAATGCCGCAAAATTATTGCTGACAAGTGGAACCTTTGGCAATTTTACCAAATTTTCTTTTCTGAGTAAGGCTCATACGAGAAATGTTGCTGTGGTAAACCTGCCATTGCATGATACTTTGATGCTAAGAATTTCTGTTTCCCATGTTTCTGCGGTCAGTATCATCCACGGGGATGTATACAAACTTCTTGAAGAATAAACATAAAAATAAAATATTTAGAATTAATAATTCATATAAGAATATGTGAATTAAGAAAGACATACACCCCCCCCCCCCCTTGAAAATAACACACACACATTGTGAAACCTAATCGTAATTTTACAATTACTATAACACACCTGGATCCCCAAACTTTATAAGAAACATACATGTAGACACAGGTAGATATATGACACAGTTAGATATATGACAAAAATAAAATAAATAAATAAACAAACAAATAAATAAATAATCAGATTTCAAACACTGGTTGCGAAAGTGAGAGGTCGAGTCGCTAGCCACTAGGCTACCAGTTGGACCCATAATGTCATGTGCTAAAAGGCATCTAATTTCTGTCGCAAAATCTTCATGGTCATTTTCTCAACAAGTATATACAAATAAGCTGAAAGGTTTGTGCTTATTTTGACTCCTCTGCCACCGAGTGAAGTTTCTCAGATATTGGATTGTGGCACTTGCCATAACACTTCAGTAGCAACACTCATCAACAGCCTTATAAATGGTATACTCCTAAATTAGCTTTATCTAATAACATTAGTTTTACGACAATACACAAATTAAGTTTTACGATAATATGTGTAGAGTAAATTAAGTATATCTGAACTGCCGTGCCTCTCATCCACCAACACTTACGAGGTACAGAGGGGGGACATTCTGTTACCTAAATTCCCAAAAGACTTCTGCAC
The DNA here is from genome assembly GCF_023864345.2 of Schistocerca serialis cubense. Lineage (NCBI taxonomy): Eukaryota > Metazoa > Arthropoda > Insecta > Orthoptera > Acrididae > Schistocerca > Schistocerca serialis. The sequence continues at coordinate 39,519,700 of NC_064648.1, read as the reverse complement.
ATTCTCACAGCATGTGGTAATTTATCAGCCCTCACTGTTTCATCAGCGAGACACACATTGCAACGTTTTGACATTCCTTTTCATTGAGAAGGAATCAACCTCTAATCGTGTCCAGTGGACCATAAGTGAGAGACCGAATGTGGGCGACAGATCGCTGCCAGCAATCTGTCACTCGTGCACGAGCTCCTTACACTCCGAGACCGAACTGCGCACGTGTGGCACCGACCTGGGCGTAGGGGTCACGAGCCGGGGTCACGCCGACGTCCGGGTCGGGGGCGCCGGCCTGCCAGGCGGGACTGCCGTGCCGGCGGACGTCCATCTGGGCAAACGAGCAGACATCGCCGACGCCAACCACCTCGACGGTGAAGTTGCGCAGGAAGTCGACGATGTCGAGTGCGTGCCTCCGCAGCAGGAAGATGATGACGAACGGCGTCACCAGCGGCGAAGCCAGTTCCTCCAGTACGTATACCTAGGGCATGAGGCAGACTGATACTTCAACTTTTCCATTTTTTCCCCTTTTTTCTCATTGATTTTTAGTTTCCTTAATTTTTTTTGTCTCAGTTCGACCAACAATTTGGAATAATGGTAACCAGTTTCTCACATGTCCACTCATTATCAAACCATTACCCTACTGGATGTGAAATTATTAATGAAGTAACATTTGTATGTTTCAAGCTCTTCACAACTGTTCAACTTGAAACCCAATGTAAGTGAAATGTCTACAGTTAGGAACAGTACAGTACAGTAGGTACTTAAATTAAGGACACAAGAATGTTCAAATTTGAATTTTGTAAATAGTCCAAAATGTACATTTGTTATTTCATTAATCATTTCAGGCCGACTCGGGTATCGGTTCAATAATGAAACACATTCGAAACCAGTCACCATTAATCCAAACTGTCGACGCAACTGAGACAGAAACACGAGGATAAAATAAGACTGAAAATGTTACTGATCCTTTGGTAATATAATGTTGGAATTATTCTTTCATAATTGATCTCTCTGCCTTTTCTTTCTGTGATAGAGTCTGCACCATTGCAGAACTTCCCAGTGGATGAAACTGTGTGCCGTATCTGGATTCAAACCCAGAACTTCAGCAGCCACTTCCTCCACCTGAGCTGGATAAACGCTGACATAATGTATGTTTCACAGAATAGTAACAGGCACAGGGAATCTTACTCTAAATAGTGGTGTGACACTGACAACACACTAGGCAAGTTTACGCATCTACGACAACACTCCACATTGTCTTTATGTATGTTCATTTGTATTTATTTAAAGGGACTGCAAAAAGTAAGTGACATGTTGTTATGGCAGACCAAGTAACTTTTGCTATTATGCTGTGAAGTCTAAATGGCACATCGGGCAATATGGAATATTTGGTAAGACGCGGGTTCACCTCGAGTGTGCAGGAGCTGGGAAAGATCATTACATTTGCGACTTCAACAAATAGATGAATGTAAAATGAATCATCTTGACTACATAAAGAACATCGTTTCAAGTTGTAAACTTAGACGTGTTACCAAATCAAATTATTTTTTGTTACTTGTAAGTAATTCTTTTAAGTGGTTAAATTAAGAGCAATCACTGAATTGTATTTTGTCTACATTAAATATGTTTTCCCCACAGTTACACAATTATCTGCATTTTTAACACCAAATTCCACATTTCCCACATAAACCATTCCCCCCCCCCCCCTTCTGCGAGGGGGGGAATCAAGATTTTTTTTAAATTTTATTCAGAGAAATGTCAATACTGACTGCCAAACAGTTGAAGTTTGTCATAAAATATGCTCAAAAGCTAAGAATGAGCTCACTTGTAGATATAAGTTCAAAAGTAAATGGTATTTCATAACTATTGAACTTCCCATGTGACACTATTTTTAACATAGCACATCTTCATAAACAACGTATGCTCAAATCCTTGTTGGTAGAAATCTGTTTCTCCATCACAGTGCCATTCAAAAACCACTGTATGAACATCGTAATCATTGTTCCATTTTTGCAAATGTGTGATACTCTGTGAGTGTTTCCAAAGAATCTGGCTAAACTTAAGTAAGCACACACCTAAAGTCTGTGGTTCAGTAAAAACTAATTCTGGTGGACAGGTGACGTAATAAGGTGAATGACTGGCAGATAAACAAAACCTGATACATAAGTCCACAATTACATTGTTTGAAGATTCTTAAACTGTAATAGCACAACACACCCAATATTTTGTTGTGAAAAAAATTACTACTACTACTCTACTACTACTACTACTACTACTACTGTTCTAGTGCTAGTCCACTACTCACCGCCTTGTACTGGAAGAGCTGGGCAAACTCGTCGCGGACGCGCGCCGTGTGCGCCTGGCCGCGCCAGCTGTCGGGCAGGTAGTGCGCGTGGGCCAGCACCGCTGTCATCAGCTTCTCGGGGCAGAACACCAAGTTCTCATCCGGGATGAACGATCTGCCGGAACACCGTTCGAGCAGACAGCTAAGTTAGGGGGACACTTCGACATAAAAAAATAAAAATAAAAAATTGAGCTGTCGTTAGGGCCACAAACTGAGAAAGTACTGCCGCAATGTGGGGTACAGCTGTTTGAAATGTTATGAAGAACAATGCGCATCTGGTTGTTGTATTAGGAATTTTGTGTTTGTGTGTGTGTGTGTGTGTGTGTGGGGGGGGGGGGGGGGGCGGGTGTGTGGGCGGGTGGGTGGGGTGGGGGGGGAGGGGGTTTGGGGAGGGGGGAGTGCATACGCCCATGCACGCAGTGATTCACAGCTCCCACACTACAAGTGTTGAGCATTTCTTATGATTTGCTACCAATGACCGGTAGTTGATGTAGACAACAAATGGATAATAAAGTAAACTCAAATTTATTGAAGGGAATGAATTATCTTAATTCAATAAAGCACACATTTTCTTATGGTTCTTGAAGTTCTTCCGGCAGATACATACTTCATCGTATTTCGGGTGGGCAACTGGGACAGTAATAAATCTTGTTTCAATACTTGGGAGGATAATCGTACAACTGTCTTCAGACAAGTCAGTGACCGAATTAAAATCACCTGTCACAGCGATACAGTTTGTTGTAGACGTGTGTACACCAGAGATAAGGCAACTGGCACAAGAGTGTCCAATACCCATATAATTTTATGCGTCTAAGGATAAAATGTAGCAACTGCCGAGGCAGCAAATCCACAGAAGGCGAGTGTCGGAATGCCAGGCAGCAAAGGTGTGGAACAGTAATTCCTCCGAGAGGGCTGAGGTGAAACGAGTGCATCAAACAGTTGGGATACACTCACCTTCCACAGCCTGGCGAGTCTGCTGTGGCTCAACACTGTACCTCCAAAGATTACGGGAAAGTCGAGATACTGGTCACAGCCGCACCCTATCGGGATTCGGTGCTCGAGGAACCTGCGGAAATACGATCGCCAGATGACTCGCTCGACAGAGACTAGGAATTTCAGCTCGATAAATTGCGGAAACCACTCGCTTCACATCTGCACTCTCACTCCCAGGGAAACCTGCCATTCCGTCTCTATGCTGCCCGAGATTCGAATTAGTGTCCTTTATTTTAATAATTAACCAGTTAACTTGCAGGCACTGTGCTCTTGCCGACTCTGGGGCCTGCCGTGTTTTATTGTCACGAGGAGACCACACGGCACTCAAAATTTTGCAATTTTCTATATCTATGTTATGAGAAGTAAACACCTCAAACGTCAATCTCTCAAAGCAACTCTCTGTAGTGACTGCCACTTCACATCGCGGCCAGATACGAAGAAGGGAGACAGTCCGAGCAGTGATAGCCCCGTGGCCGGCTACAACTACTTCGGGCAATCCACCACAGAGACCGACGACGACATCACTAGGCACAGCATACGAGGAATCGCTGCTGGCCACGCAGACCGACTCGAATACGGCCGATAGAGGGCGAACCGTAGTGATCCGTAAGCGATTCTCGCATTTGGCCACCGCCACGATCGCGAAGGCACAGTTACTGAGAGTGGCATTACTTAAATGAATGCGCCCGCCCTACAGTCAGTTCATCTCGCTTCGCTGTGCTGTGCTACGTTGCTACCGACGTTGACGATCGACAGCTAGGACCGCACTGCGGATTATAGACTAGCGCTCTGGCATATTCCGTCATTCATTGTCTACACTTCATCAGACTACCTGGACACTGTTTATCAGAATGGACTTAAGCATGCGAATTTGGTTTATATATTTGTGGTGTGAATAATAAATAATGTCAGTAATTGATTCTGTGTTCTTTCAGTCCTAACACAGAAAGTGGCACTGTTTAATAATGGATTCAACTCAGTCATACGACCATACTGTTCAAGTGAGCATTGCGCAGGTGATGGCACAGCAAAGGAAGCTGAGAGAGGCACAAGATCCGAGCACTTAGAAACACAGGCAGACGCAGCAGCAGTCACCAATGACATGTGGCTCAGAGATGATGAAATGGTCGTAATTTGATCTCGCCAGCAACGGCAGGTTGCAAAAACACTGCACAGCAGGCCAACTTTCCAATTGAAGTCGAAAAATTGGGGACCACTACTGTCGTGCCCCAACTGTTTTAAGAAACGCTGTCAGGACGACTGCTCAGCTCGGTAGAACTTTTAACACGCTTGCAACTGAGAGGGGTGTACAGCCTCTGCCTGCAGAGCAAAGCCCCTCTTCCCAGCAAAGCAGACCCACGGATGTTAACAAGATTGAAGAAAGGCTAAGCTTTCTATCGACCTTACAATTAAGGACAAAACAATCTGGCTTCCCTCACACCAGCCCTGTCAGAAAGTTCTAGTGGTAAATATTCCCCGAGGCCTCTCTAAATTTCAGACTGGGGTTTGGCACCACCAGCGGACCTGTGATCTTCCGGCATTTTTTGGAGCAGCCAGATCAGGATGTGCAAGTGCGACATTGTCACAACCGGACACACGCCGGAAGGACATTTAACGAATGTGAGACTGTGTTTCAGGTCCTGCAGGAAAGTGGGTTCAAGAGCAACTTAGAGAAGTGCAGTTTTTTCAAACCACAAATCGAATACTCGGGCCACATTAACTCTGCTGCACGAATTTGACCGACCGACAAACAGATATAATCGACAGCCGTGCTGACCGGGCCGACAGCTGTGAAGCAGTTACAGTCCTCCTTAGGGACAGTATCGTACTACCGAAAGTTCCAGGGAGCTCCAGCAGACACCACACATTGGTTGTGTAAAACAGGTAATCCTTTCACGTGGACTGGTCAATGTGGACGTGTATTCTGCCCAGCAAAACTGGAAATATGGTCCGTGTCAGGTACATCTTCGTATACGACGGTAAAGAGAGGTGGGCTACATAGTGGTGTGGCAACAGTCATCGTAGGAAAACTGGACAGGAGAAGAAACGATTAACGAACAATTAATGTAACAAATTTACTTTAAGCTTATTTTTCCTAACGTACGGAGACTCATTACAAATTATGTAGCAAGAAACGGAGTCCAGCTCGTACAATAGAAAGGACGACAATGTCGGAGCTGCGACTAAGCGGCGTCCGCACAGAGTCCCTTAGTGAAGTGGCTCCGAGTGCGACAGGGCAGAATTGCCGCCACTGGCAACTCCTTTGTGGCACTAGAGGACACACTTAGTCCAGAGCCGCCACAGGAGTGAAGGCTATACAGAAAATCTGGCAACGTGCCGAGAAGTTCATCTCCAGATCACTAGAGCCGCTATAAGAGTCGTGAAGCTATCTAACTGTCCAATTGGAGCCCACACGAATATCCGACAAGCTGTCCGATGGGATCCAACTGTGTCATTCTGTACTGCAATCTGCAGTTTGGTTTCTTTTTATAGTCTTTCTCATTTCATATCTGCATATGCAAATTATATTTTGTTACATCCTGGTTATAATAGGACCGTACACTTAAAATTCTGTAAGATTTACCGCTCAAAAAGAGTCTACAATTAATACTGATTTAAGATATCTGATTTACAGTATTTTAATTATTTATAAATGAAATGTATAATTTTTTTATCATGAATTAAGCTGTGTGGTTTTGTTTTTGTTTATTTAAATAAGATTGATGTGTGATTAACAGTTGTTACAGTGAATATATTGAACTATTTTTCAGAATATTTCATGAACTGAAATACTCCTATGAATTCCCATGCTTTTCATCTGGATATTAACAACCAGCATTCCTACAGGTTTCCCCACAAAATCTCAAGAGTCGCTTCTGCTGCAGGAAAGTGTTTGCAAGCTGTCACTTGATGTGGACTGTCATACCGCTTTTGTTTGTGAGGACCATTTCTTTGAAGAAGATTTTATGAATAAAAATTAAGCATGTGCTAAACAGGTGCTAGTTTCCAAAACATTTGACGAGTGTTCATTATGGAGCTGCTAATATCAGAAGTGGATCGGATGAAACCAGTGTTAGTAAATTACCGAGCACTAGTTGCGCTGAGCCGTGTAACTCTCTGATGATACACTGTGTAAATTTTTTGTTCCCTCTCAAAATGAACCTACAGATGGTCAGTATGCATGCTTAGCTGAAACATCTTTTAATGAGAAAAGTGGAGTTTTGAGTAATGGAAGTTTCAAAAGCAGACTTATGTCCCAGAAAATCAAAAATGTACAAGATTCATAGAAATATTTTAACAGGGCTAGAAAAACTTAAAACAAAGCTACATCTTGGAAAAAATGAACTAAAACACTCAATAATTTGTATGGTAGCAATATTTTCTCTTTCACAAAAAAAATTAAATTATGTAGCCAGAGTTTTTGCAAACAGCCAGTTAAGGACCACCCATTGACCAGCAATGTGGATGAGGTATCTGCTCTGTCCTGATACGAGAGAAGCCCTCGCCTGTCAGTTCATCGTTGCCTACCGTCTGTGAGGCATCTGTTGTCTATTGTACCTTTCGAGCCCACGACTGAATCCTGCAGTGATGAATGTAATAAATGCAATTTGCAACAGTGTCAAATGTTGTGCTTTGCTGTTTGCTGAAATGTCTTTGGAGAGACATGCATTGTTACTCCTAGTCAGGGGCATACATGAAAGTTGGAAGCAGGTTATAGCATATTACATCACTCAGAACTCAGTTTCGAGGACTACTACAGTTCTCATTACCTATTTTATAAGGCAACTGCAAGAAATATGGCTAAAGATAGTTCGTACAGTCTGGTACCAGGCTACAACTGACCAGAGAGCACATAAGGAACTCTACAGAGCGAAATTAGTTAGTGATGAAGCTACCGCTGTGATTTATGTCATTCACACTTACTAAAGAGGAATGGTCTACTACGAAATAAAATACAATTTGGGTTTTTAAAAAAAGAGGCCATTTATGAATTTATTCAGAGGACTTTTCTCCTGGATCAGCAGATGATGTTGAAGACTTTGCCAAAATTGCAGAGGAGTCATTTTGACTTTAAGGTTTTTTTTTTTTTTACGAAGTGGTTGCAGCCCAGCTTAGTCACACAGTTGCTGCCGTTATTGAGACCTATGGAACATTTAATATTTTACCTGCAGAGGCAATATATACCGCAGAATTTGTTGAAAAGATAGACTGCCTATGCAATTCACTAAACAGCTTCCATTGTTATCCACAAGATGGCAAGTCTTCCAAG